>NW_028141929.1:0-10310 GCF_030444845.1 Prenolepis imparis
AAGCAGTGGTATCAACGCAGAGTACTCATCGAAATGGGAAAGCATACTTTCACATTATTAACGCTAGCGACACTGACCGCGAATTAGTAGTCCCGACGATAGATCTACAAGAGATCGACCAAATTTCCGCCGAACGCGAAAACGATATTCCAACCGGAAAGAGCAAGGTGTTTACTATATCCCCTCTCGCAACAGACGAACATACTCAAGATCGAGCCACTGCCGTCCGAGAGCTTCTCCGATTAGAACACCTAAATGAAGAAGAGTTAACACACGTTACCGACTTGATACGAACACATAACGATCTATTCCGTCTATCGAACGAGATGTTAGGTTACACAGACAAAATGTCTCACAAAATCCCAACAACCGACGACCAACCAAAAGCAGTGGTATCAACGCAGATTACGCCTATCCACAAGGACGAGATAAACAAACAGGTTAGAGAATTATTAGACAACGACGTAATAAAACCCCTGAGTCTCCCTACAATTCGCCCCTGTGGATCGTCCCTAAAAAGCCCGATTCAAAGGGAAACAAGCGTTGGAGAATGGTCGTCGACTATCGAGCGTTAAACGAAAAAACAATAGGCGACGCGTACCCGCTACCAAATATAACAGAAATCCTCGACCAGTTAGGGAGCGCAAAATACTTCAGCGTTTGACCTCGCATCCAGTTCCACCAAATCCCGATGCATGAGTCGCACGCGCAAAAGACGGCTTTTTCAACACCTCATGGGCATTACGAATTTAAACGAATGCCATTCGGTTTAAAGAATGCCCCAGCGACGTTTCAGCGACTCATGGACCAGGTTCTATGCGGACTACAGGGAACTTTTTGTATATCTCGATGACATAGTATTGTACGCGAGCTCATTACGCGAACACGAAATCAAATTCAACAAACTGGCCGAAAGATTGCGTAGGGCTAACTTAAATCTCCAACCAGATAAATGCGAGTTCCTACGTAAAGAGGTCGGATACCTAGGTCACATAATCAGTGACGAGGGAGTAAAACCAGATCCGTCTAAGTTGCTCGCGATTAAAGAATTCCCCAGACCCCGACATGCTGTTGTGCCTCTCAGGGTACAACGGGATTTGTAGGATACTTTGAGGGGTCCGTTAGTCTTAGGAGTTAGGACTCCGAGTATCGAGGGTGGTGAAAAGAACACTTTGGTCACAAGAGAAGAGTTTATTCCAACTCACGTGTACAATTCTTTGGTATGTCGAATCGCAGCGCGTCCTCACAATAGATTAGCTGTAATTACTTGTCGCCCTCGGTTCGGAATACGGCCCCGAGGAGTTAATCAGGCGCGCTTATATTACCCGAAAGTAGGTTTTGTTTTTCGGTTAATGTGTCGCCTGTATGCAATCGGTTTTGCATCGTCTGCGTTTTACGATCTGGAATGTGTCGCGATGTCTTAACGCGTGTATGCAATCGCTTGCGTTTTTGATTTCGAGGCGCGCGCTATATCTTTTGAAATGCTGATTCTGCGTTCTCTTTTGTGGGTTTTTAGGTCGTGGTTGGGTCATAGTGTTTACGGTTACAACACTCTTCCCCCGCGGAAAAAAGAAAACGGATCGAGTTTTCCTTTTCCCTATTCTTCACGTGATGGTTTTGTCTTCTATTTCTTCGGTACAATATTATGGCTATTGTACTTATAATAAGAATGGCTGTATCACCTGATATTGGATATATAACTTGTTTTTTTAAAAACGGATTGACGCTGACGTTGTCTAGATCTTCTGTTAGATCTTGTAGTCTCGAGCTTAAATCCTTTAGTTCGGTAGGGTTCTGAATTATTTTCTTTAACTGTATTGTATTCAGGTTCGCTGGTATTTCGATTTTTAACCTTGAGATATTATATTCTGGTAAGTACGCTTGGAGATATGTGCCGTCTATGGTTCCCGAAGTTTTTACAATCATGTCGGCTGTTACTAATTTACAAGTGTTGCCTAGTGTGATTCGTCCTGTCCCCGCGATGGTTGTCCTATATTCTTCATGGTGTTGGCAGTTTATGGTTATCGGCTGCTCGGTAAGTGTGGAGTACAACCATGAGTGCTGGTTAGTCAGCTCAATCCATATGGTATGATTGGAATGTATATATCGTATGTCGCATAACTTTTGCCCTGGGGGGGGTGTGTGTGTATGCTTGAATTTCGCAGATCACATTGTCGTTTATGTGATAGATGGGCCTATTTTGTTCGCATATATAGTGATTGTCTACATTAACACATTTTTCTAAATTACTTTGCGTTATTGTTAGATAGGTTTGATTTTCGTTATCAATGGCTACTATCGGTTGGTTTATTTCTGCGAAGGTAAATAAATTCCCGTGGCTATAACTCGGTAGGGGGATAGCCTTCACTATGTTATATCTAGGATGCGAAATTAGTGGGAAGCGCAAAATAGTGTGTACGTAAGGGTTATTAAAATATGCGCTAACGGTTACGAATTTTTCAATCGTGAGAGAATTGTCTTCGGAGATTCCGAAGGGGAAGAATAGTCCTTGGGGCACTTGTGACGTGGCTTCCTTGAGACTTTCTATGATTTGATCTAACGGAATTAACCTCGGATGTATCCTTCCTGTTTTTACTGCCATTAAGTGTTCGATGACGCGTTCTCATCAAATCCGTTATTATGGCATTAACTATGGAGAAGTATTCGTGTATTTCTTCTCGTTGTACTTGATTTGCCATCTGTTTTTGGATTTTGGTGGTGAAATTGAGTAGTAGTTGTTCGTTGTATTGTGTTGTTTTTTCCAGATTATCGATGTGGGCAATTGTTGTGTTTAAAATTTTTACTTGAGTTTTCATCGTGTGATGCAGTGTTTGCTCTTGATTTTGTAAGAGGAGTAGTTGTTCCTTGATGACCTTGTCGTCATTGGCATCCATGGTTCCGAAGAGTGTTTTTGCTAGTGACCCGATCCCGTCGAGTAGTCATCTTCGTTTGTTTGTCGGTGTCCTGTATATGGTGTTTACTCGTTTTAAGAGGTGTGTTAATTTATCATTCTCCGTTTCGATAATCGTTTTTTGGATTTGACAGCTTTTTTTATTTTGTATCTTGTGTAGGAGGTGTCCGTGATCAATATAATTTTGTAAATCGTGGAATCTTTTATTTAAGGTTCCTAGGTCTATATTAATTATTAACTTCCAGGTGGATTCTACTTGATGTAGATAACCGATTTTTTCGAAGTATATCCCTGGCTCTCGATTAAATTGTTCTACCTCGTATTCCTCTTCTAGGTCCTTTCTTGCGGTAGTAGGCTGCATCTTCCATGTCATTAGCGCTCTGGAATGGAAATAGATGTGCCGAAATTTTTCTTTCTTAATGTTCTATGAACGCTTTTAAACGGGCATGTGTATTTATTATCTTTCGTCCTACTTTAATATTATAATTGACATCGGAGATTTTGTCAATGATTGTGTACGATCCGGTCCATAATGCATCGAGTTTTTTGGATCGACCCCTGCGGACGGTTTCGTTGTGTAATAGTACTTTTTCTCTTACCTTGAACGTGGTATTCTTCGATTTTTTGTCGTAGTTATCCTTTGCTTTCACCTTTTCGTTTTTTAAGTGTTCCTTTGCGATTTGCTGGGCGGCGCGTAATTTTTCTTTCAATTCTTGCGCGTAGTCATCGTATGTATATGTCGGCTTCGGGGGTTGCGATAATGCCGTAGGTAGGGTTGCTTGATGCCCGTAAAGTAGTTCGAACGGCGTGAACCCCGTGGCTGTATGCGGTGTGGTGTTATATGCAAACATTGCGTATGATGTCCATTCATCCCAGTCTGTTTGTTCAGCATTAATGTAGTGGCGAAGATATTCTGCTAAGGTACGGGTGAGGTATTCTGCTAAGGTACGGTGTGATCGTTCCAAGGCTCCGTTGCTTTCTGGATGGTATGCAGTTGTCTAAATTTTCTCAATTTTTCTTAAGTTAGTAATTTACAGACGTCCTTGAACATTTCGCTAAGGAAGTTTGTACCCTGGTCGGTTAAGACCTTTTCTTGGATACCATGTTCGAAGATAATTTTTGTTACGAATTCCCGTGCAATTGTTGCGGCTTCTTGATTAGTTATCGGAATCGCTTTACTAAATTTAGTTAGATTATCTTGGAAGGTAAGTACATATTTATTCCCATTACCAGAGATCGTTAGGGGTCCTACGATGTCTAAAGCGCATTTTTTGAATGGTTTGCTTGCGGTATCTGTTATTACCAGCGGTGCTTTGTTTTTTCGCGAAAGTTTATTTTTTTGGCAGAGTTTACATTTTGCTACATAGTTTTCTACGTCCTTAGTCAGTCCTTTCCAGTTGTGTAGTAACCGGATTCTGTTAATGGTGCGTTCGGTCCCTTGATGTCCTCCTAGGGGTGCGTCGTGATACTCATATAGTATGCGGCGTTTCTCCTCTTCCGTGTATTTCCGCTCTGTTTTTGTGTCATTAATTTCTTCTTTATCGATTTTATTAATTTCTTCTTCATCGATTTTATTAATTTCACCTACGTGTCGGCTGAGTGCGTCGGCGTTTTTATTAGCTTTGCCTGCCTTGTGTACAATCTCGTAATCGTATTCTTCAAGTTTTAATCGCCAACGCATCAATCGCGATCCAGGTTCCGTTACATTAAATAACCATACTAATGGTTTGTGATCGGTGATAATTTTGAATTTCGTACCATACAGATAAGGCCTGAAATGTTTTACTGCCCATACTATGGCTAGTAGTTCCTTTTCAGTAGTATTATAGTTATGTTCCGCCCGCGACAAAATTCTGCTTGCGTAAGCAATCGGGCGGTCTTGTCCTACCGGGCCTTGCGACAGTATGGCTCCGATGGCGTAATCTGAGGCATCCGTTGTTACGAGGAATTCCTGATCGAATTCCGGATATTTTAGTATGGGTGCGGTAGTTAATTTATTTTTTAACGTGTCAAATGCGTTTTGCTGTTCGCTGTTCCACTCAAATTTTTCTTCCTTTTTTGTTAATTTTGTCAAGGGTTTAGCAATTTTTGAGAAATTTTCTATAAATTTTCTATAGTAACCTGCTAAACCTATGAACGCTTGTATTTCCTTAGCTTTGGTGGGAGTGGGGAATTTTTTTACGGCGTTTATTTTGGAAGGATCGGGCATGATCCCCTTTTCTGTAACGATGTGCCCTAAATATATTACTTCCTTTCTAAGGAACTCGCATTTGTCTGGTTGGAGTTTTAAGTTGTGTTTACGTAATCTGTAGAGAACCTCGGCGAGTCGCATGTGGTGGTCCTCTAGGCTGTTACCGTATATTACTATATCGTCCAAGTATACGAGACATTTGATCCCTTGTAGTCCCGTCAGCACGGAGTTCATTAACCGTTGGAATGTAGCTGGCGCGTTCGTTAACCCGAATGGCATTCGATTGAACTCGTAATGTCCATACGGTGTGGAAAATGCAGTCTTGCATTTATCGGGCTCGGCCATGGGTATCTGATGGTAGCCCGACGCTAGATCCAAGGTGGTGAAGTACTTTGCATTTCCCAGTTGGTCTAGTATATCCGTTATGTTCGGTATTGGAAAAGAATCGCCTATGGTTAAATTATTAAGTTTCCGGAAATCTACAACTATGCGTAATTTTCGGTTTCCTTCCGCATCCGCTTTTTTGAGGACCACAAGTAAAGGCGCATTCCATTGGCTGTTACTAGGTCGGATTAGCTTGTCCTTCAACATGCCCTCTATTTGTTTATTTATTTCTTTTTTGTGTTTCTCCGGCAATCGGTATGAGCGTACATTTACAGGTGCACTGTCAGCTCGGAGCGCGATTTCGTGTGACGTAGTCGGAGTGCAAGTCAGCGCGTCTCCTTTAAGGTAAAACACGTCACCGAATTCCTCACAGATTTGAAGCAATGTTTTTTCTTCTTCTTGATTGAGATGTTGTAGTCGGAGTAAATTTTTTATTTGCTCTCTGCGGGAGAGTGTAGGCGCTTCCTGGAGAGGCGGGACATTCTCTCTTCGAGCCACCGTGTTCGTAATTTCCTCGACGTTTACCCATGGAGTTGACATTTTAATGTATTTTTCGGTTGTATTTATAACGCTAATCGGGCATGAAAATTCTTCTGATTCTACGAGACAGTGTCCGATAAATACTCCGGGCAGCATTTCTTCGGCGCGTACCACGCCTACCTTATTCGAGTCGGTGGTGGCTCGGATGATTGTTCCGCTTCGCGGCTTCAGCATTAGCGCGCGGTACGGGCGTAATTTTAATATTGTCTCTGCTAGTTGTAGCTGTTTTTTGGATGCGTCTTAATAAGTCATTCTCTCGTCGCATTAACTGCAGCTCGCGCTCCATCAATTGCTTATCTCTCCGACACAACTCCATTTCTCGTCGCAGATATTCGACCTCAGTGTCGATCACGCTCGGTTCGTCTACTTCCTCGTTACTCTCCTCCTCACTCGGCACCCGCGACATCCATCCTCCCGCTGGATCTCTCTCAAAAAGTCTGGCTATTAATTCATTTTTCGCGCCAGTAGTCGCCAGGCCCTTCCCTCGCAGTATCGCTTTAAGTTCGTTGACGGTGAAATTGTTTGCGTCTTTCTCAGTGCTTGCCATTCTCTCTCGTCAACCAATTTTCATAACAATCGCGAAAAATCAATACTTGTGGAACAATTATCAATTATCGATTTCGCGTCGCAGCCGTTCACTGCCCTTCGCAGCGTCAACTCACGTCAGATCCCGGCTGAGCCCCCAAAATTGTAAGCGCAGATGAACGGCAGTAAAGAAATTGTTCTAAATCCCTCAGTGAAAAATAAGATAGAATATATTTGGCTCAAGATACAATATAATTTGGCAATGTCAACGGTATTAAATTCGAGCGAGGACTGTTCCTTCCGACAGTTAATCGGCTGTATTTATTTCTTTCGCTTAGACTTCTAGATAATTCTTGACTTTTCGGTTATTGCTTTGTCTTACGACCTCGTCAAGGTAATCGGAGATATTGTTTTTACTTGGCTGTCTCACGAAACAATCCGAGTCGACTTACACTGTTTTTGTTTGCGTCCATATTATAATGCCGAGTTTGTCTCGAGTAAATATAACGGTCGAGACAAATACTTTTATTATCGATTCGCAATATCTAAGATAAATTATTCACGCGATACAATATTATAATTTAAAATAATTCCGATCCTACATTACTTTGTCGTATCTTTCAATTTTATAGATCTGATGCACAGCATGACAAATCATTATGTAACACGTAACGTATAATTTCACGATACATGCTACAATCGCATGATAACGTATTATCTTCTTCACTTCTTGGAAAATGTACATTCCTATATGATTATGTTTTCTTAAAATACAATTTATAAATATGTAAACAAACATGTGCAACAGATGAATGAAAATGTCTATATATTATTATTTATCAATTTATACACTTAATTATTAATGAAGAATTTTGATTAAAGTAGCCAATCTTTTCTAATCTTTCAATCCCGAAAATAAAAAAACAAGATAAAAATCATATTTTTGACAAAAGTTGTAAAATAAACATTAAACTGAGTAAATGGCAATATGAGCCTAGGCGCTGTTAATAGGGCGCAATTTTTTAAAAAATTAAATGTATTATATAAGCATTCAAACGCACATCGTTTATTTAGATCCAAATTATCTTAATAAAATATTCGCGGACGTTTCGGATCCTTCTTAGGGCCATCTTCAGCGCAAAAAAAAACCTTAATACCGAGATTAACATAGAATTTGTGAAGGATATTACAAGACACAACATAAGCAATTGATTATCGCAAAATAATTGTGTAAAATAAATGTAAAAAAAGATACAACACAAATATACAAATAAGCAAATGGCATTAAGACATGTGGTTTTGAAATAGAGAAGCTCTAAATAAGAACGTGTAATGACGTTTGTACCGCTTTCCATTTTGTTCGTATCTATACAGGTGTAATTATACAGAATTTTTAAAATTGATGTTACAGCTAATAATGTCATTTTATGAGAAATTTTATTTCTGTAAACGGGTGATGTTTTGTAGTTGTTTGTAGACGTTTGTACCGCTTTCCGTTTCGTTTGTACCCCTACAGGTGTAAATATATCGAATGTTCAAAATTGATATTAGAGCTATTAATGTCATTTTTGGGATATTTCAATTTTGTATACGGATGCTGTTTTGTAATTGCCTGCAGACGTTTGTACCGCTATCCGTTTTGTTTGTACCCCTACAGGTGTAAATACACCGAGTTTTAAATATTGATGTTACAGCTAATAGTGTCATTTTTTAAGATATTTTAATTCTGTAAACGAATATTGTTTTGTAATTGTCTGCAGACGTTTGTACCGCTATCGGTTTTGTTTGTACCCTTACAGGTGTAAATATACCGAATGTTCAAAATTGATATTAGAGCTAATAATGTCATTTTTGGGATATTTCAATTTTGTATACGGGTGCTGTTTTGTAATTGCCTGCAAACGTTTGTACCGCTTTCCGTTTCGTTTGTACCCCTACAGGTGTAAGTATACCGAATGTTCAAATTTGATGTTACAGCTAATAGTGTCATTTTTTAAGATATTTTAATTCTGTACCGAATATTGTTTTGTAATTGTCTGCAGACGTTTGTACCGCTTTCCGTTTTGTTTATACCCTTACAGGTGTAAATATACCGAATGTTCAAAATTGATATTAGAGCTAATAATGTCATTTTTGGGATATTTCAATTCTGTAAACAGGTGCTGTTTTGTTACCATCTGCAGATGTTTGTGTTGCTTTCCATTTTGTTTGTTATATTTCAATTTTGTATACGGGTGCTGTTTTGTAATTGCTTGCAGACGTTTGTACCGCTTTCCATTTTGGCATTCACTTCCCCAAACAAATTTAACTTGACTTTCTGTCAGCGCGTAAAGGGGCTTTGCCAAAGAAGAAAATCTTTCACAAATTTCCTATAATACGAACAAAACCCTAAGAAACTGTTTCTTTGTATGGGGGATCGGCCAATCTTTTACGGCAACAATCTTTTCCGGATCCGTAATCACGCCCTCTTCGGAAATTACGAGAATATTTTACATTTTTTTGGAAGAGAATACATTTTTTTGGATTAATTTTTAAATTAGCTTCTTTTAATCGCGAAAATACCAAATTTAAATTTTCGAGCATTTCTTCAAAACTTTTTCCAAAAATTATTACGTCATCCAAATATACCAAACATATTTTTGATAATAAACCGTGTAAAACTTTCTCCATAAGTCGTTCAAATGTCGCGGGGGCGTTACATAAACCGAACGGCATTATTGTAAATTGCCAAAGACCTCTGCCGATCGAGAAGGCCGTCTTTTCTTTGTCCTCCGATTGGACTTTTAGTTGCCAATAACCACTTTTCAAATCTAATGTGGAAAACCAACAATTACCTGTAAGTTGATCTAAAATGTCGTCGATTCTGGGAAGGGGGTATGAATCCTTTACCGTGATATTATTCAATTTCCGGTAATCGACGCAAATCTTAAACTGCCATCCTTTTTCCTCACCATGACAGCCGGAGAAATCCAGGGACTTTGTGATTCCTCAATAACTCCTTGTTCTCTCATATCCTCAATTATTTTATCTACTTCCTTCCTTAAATGAATTGGAATTCGACGAGGTACCTGCTTTATGAGGAGAGAGTCTTTCACATTGATAACATGTTCAACAACATTGCAATTGCCAGCCACAATAATTTCAGAGAATACATCACAATAATTATTTAAAAAGTTAGCAAAAATTTCTTTTTCTGTATTTTTTAAATTTATTGAATTATTTTTGAAAAGTTCTTTTAAAATAGATGGAATTTCATAAGAATCTTCGATTCGAGAGCAATTATAAATTATTTCTTTATTTGATTCCAATTCTTAAATTCATAATCAAAAATATTTTCTAAGTTAATTTTTTGAAGAAAATCGGCTCCCAATAAACAATTATCTTTTATGGTGGCAACGAACATAGGAAATAAAATCGAATGCTTTCCAACCTCTACTCTAACCTCTACTTGAAATTCAATTGAGACTTTTTCTCCCGTCGGATATCTTAGATTGCAATTTTCAACTCTAACCTTTTTAATATCTTTATCTATTAACTCTTTATTAATAACAGAAACATTGGAGCCCGTGTCTATTTTCAAAGAATAATCTTTACCATTTATTCTTCCATTGTAATAGAAATTATTTTGTCTAATTCTAGCAATATCAAAATTAATAAAACGATTCACTGTCGGGGCTTTTTGAGAGAAAGTCGAGCTCACCCCGCGTAGCTCGACTAAACCGCGTTTCCCTTCAGTACTCTGCGTTGATACCACTGCTT
>NW_028141930.1:0-9939 GCF_030444845.1 Prenolepis imparis
AAGCAAGCAGTGGTATCAACGCAGAGTACTCCTGGACTGGTTCGGCTAAAGGCTGGATTAAGACTGTCGAGATGAAAACAAGTCCAAGTATTGGCACTCTTGTGTTTATCCGGTCTCCCCACGCTAACTTGTAACCTTACATATGGAAAGTGTTTTTTCTACGACGAGTTATGGCGTGGTCCCCTTCTTCTGATGAAATCGCGACGAAGTCAGCATCAGGATGCCCTGCGGGGCACCCACGAGAGCCTGCTCATGATTAAACCCTCATTAATAAAAGTATAAGTTTGAAAATCCAGAAAATCAAATTTCAAATTTTAAGCAAACATTTCACGTACTAACTCGATAAGATTTCTAACGTTAGATAAAATATTTTGAACATATTTTAGATAATGGATGATGAGCGGCAAGTTCTGGGATCATCGTGTATTAAATACGACAAAAAGATATGATACATACGTATTGTATTTGTAAATATAATTTTGGGACTTGTGGTGAGTGAAATTTATATGTGAAAGATGTAAATATTGCAACTTTGAATGTTATCGAATAAAAAAAAAATACACTCAATTTTTAATAGACTAATAAGAGAAATTATATTCATTATATTTAGCACAAATATAAATATGAAGTTACTATAATCTACTTGTTGTGTAATAAATTATCGAAAATTTAAAAATATGATTGTATATAATACATAGAATTAATGTATACAGCAAAACTATATATATCATATTTATAAATTGCGGATCTTGCAGTAACTGAAGAATATCTAGAAAATGAAGTGTATTAATATCAAATAATTGATTTAAAAGCTCAAGAAAAATTATGTTGATGTTGTAAATTTAAACTTTCTTTCCATTCTATGCTGACTTCATGTTTCATTAATGCATTCTATTCGACATATTTCTATTAATTTAATATCTATTCTATGTGAAACATAGATCAAAGGCAGGAAAAATTTTGCGCGACAGAACATATTGAAATTCATTATTTATTGTTAAAATATTTAAAAAATTATACTATCTCTCTCTCAGCTAATTTTGCAATGTACTCGTATAATCAATACGCGATACGCAATCAAAGGCAGCAAAAATAGAAAAGTAGCATAAGTGCTATGGTTTTAATGTGACGAGTGATAACACGATACGTTTCGTCATATCTGTTACAACAGGCGAAATACACTGTAAAACGGTCAAGACGGTCATTTTTCTCCAGTCGTATGTTAAAATTACTGTAATTAGTTTCTGGTGATTGAGAGATTGCCGGTCGACCATGATTATAAAAGACCAAACGCAAGGAATGCGAAGGGAAAACGCCCGCTCGATTGCCGATCTCTTCTCAAGTTTGTTCAAAGTAAGTCTGACTAAAAGATACTGTTTTACTTGCTTTTTGCAAATACTTGTTTTTCCTGTTTTTCTCCAGTTTTTGGAGTAGAAAAGGGAATGATATAGGAAGTAGAACGCGTTGTTGCATCATGCTAGAACGGATCCACGTGTTGTGTGTCACAATAAATGATTGACATTGAATGAAATGTCTTGAGAAAGATATTACGATTGATATAAATTTCGTGTGATATAAGTTCCTCTTTTAAATTAAAAGTTTATCCTTCGGTTTTAAGATTAATTCGCATATAAACATGAGATAGGAATAGCTGTCGCATTTAATACTGGTTGTGCGAATTAGTCAACGGTCTAGACTTTTAATCTTGTTAACACATTTCTTATTAATATAATATTTACTAGTTCAATGCCAATTTTCCTTGAAATAATTACCCTCGTTTAATTAAGACTTGAATGTGTAAAATATGCACATTTATCATGTATAAGAAATTTTATCATTTATATTTGATATTCCAGTCGCTTATTGCAATCGAAAGGAGACGAAATATTGCATCAACCGAGGTTCTCTTTGGTTTCAGATTCGTGATTAATTAATGTAATAAAATGTATTTTGGTGAAGATGAAAAACACACACGAGATGCAAAATGCATTGTAAAGTTTATGCAGCGAGAGATCGAACATATATAAATTATGCTATATATAAATTGTAAATTTAAAAGTTTGTATTATATTTTTTTTAAATTATATTTATCGTACAAAAAGTTTACAATATTGCAATTTTTACATTATAGTATTTATATATTATTTTGATTGTTATTATTTTACATATTTTATTGATATAATACAATTATTATTATTTTGATTATTATTTAAATATAATTTTAGCGACATTTATCGCGCATATATGAAATGCAATGCATTCCAGAAGAGGCAAAATGCATTTTAATACAAACATTTCTTGTCTTTCGGTCTTTATTATGCATTTTTAAAAACCGACTAAAACGTTTGACGGATATTTGAAAACTTAGGATTATTCCATGGAAGACACACAATTCTTGCAACAGATATGTTTCTCTGTCTCTTTCTTTCACAGCTGGAAGATAGAAACAGAGCAGAGAAACATCGGAGCATAAGGATCCTTCGAAATTAACTCGATAAGATTTCATATAGACATGTGTTTAGCATATGCACAAGCAATTTTATAATACTGTATTCTGTATTATACGAATATTATTTATTATTAGAAATGCTGAAATGTAAGTAGCGTTTATATATCATATATTATATTTTACACATCGCATTTTTTTGGTTTTTTTATAAGACGTGACAGAATATTATAAATATTTTGCAAACCAAGCAATTTATTGATTAATAAGAGCGAGAATAAACTCATGTTGATACAGATTGCTTGAAAATGTACAACGACGACATTATCGTTTAGACATATAACTCTATTGCTCAAGAGAATAGTGTAATCTTTAATAGTGTAAATCTTTTCTGTAGAAGTAAGAATATAGTATTTTGAATAAATACAAAATAACATTTAAAAACTTTTATTATAATTATTATTAATTTATTGTGTGAGGTTTAAAAACTGAACCTGCAGAAGCAAATTTATATATATTATTAAATATAGAAATTAATTAATTTTCATCTAAATATATTCTTTCAAAACTAAAATTATTCAAATATTGTCATATCGTAATTATACCCAATCCAAATATAACTTTTCTTGAATATTCATATCTTGCATTTCTTTTACATATCTTTTGAATTTGTCATTCTCATAGTTCATGGTAAGATTGAAAGAAGCCGATTAGATAGATACTGGAAAAGAATAGTGAGTTATTTATCTCATTTTTCACTGAAAAACAATTTTATTAAATAAATAAATAATGATACTTAATCAGAAAAATCTTACACGAGAGAAATTTATTTACAGAGACATTTTTCGCTATAAAGAAAATAATTTTGATCTTATTAGTTTATTCGTCGCTATATTCTGTTCCATAAGTTTGCGTAATTTATGACGTTTGACTCTTATATTTCATCATGATCATCTTGCAATAGATATTAGATAAAACTAAATGTAGTTAATTATTCACAAAGAAATACATGCATATTTTTTTAAATTACCTATATAAAATTTTCGATAAAAGTTTGAAGTTGCCAAAATTCATAAATGTAAAAATATAAAATATAAAAATATAAAATTATCTACAAAGTTATTATCATTGTAAAGATGAGTGAATATTATTTTTATTTCATCTGTTGTTCACGATTTGTTCTAGTCGGCTGTGTCGCAATCTTGAAGTTTGTAATATTAAAATTAAAACATTGAAGTTAATTCATCCACGTAATTATCATGACGTGATTGATTATGGAGCTTGGTCCATATCGCGTTATATAGCTATCGCTTTTATAAAGCAATTAGAAATGTGATTGTATGAGAAGCCGATTAGAATTCCAATTAAATCAATTTTATTGGTGCAGGGAAACAATATAAGCTTTATTTATCGATAAATTTGAATATACGATCATCTTTGTAATAAGCGATGCAATTATTATACAAATTAAATTTTTATTTTTAAGTAAATTTTATAGCTCTCTAAAAATTTAATTTTATTATCGATTTTGTTTTATTTAACATTGAGCGCTTTATTTAGATTTGTGGCAGCTGTCAAATAGTGCGGTCGTGTTTGAGACAGCTTCGTTTTTTATAACGCGGAATAACTCGGAAATAATAAAAGTTAGTGTTTGTCAAGAGGTTTCCTCGCGCGATTATTCGACATCGGGACAATCAATCAACGTCGCGGAAAAGAGGTGACACGATCTTCGATATATGCGAGTATCGACTTTACATTTCCTTTTTAATAATGGAAATATATTTTTTAAACTTTGAACTTAAAGAATGCTTAAGTGAAATCGATGAGATTTTTCTGCACCTTGATTCTTTTTGCAAGCTCCATATTAGTACAATGAAAACAAATTTAATTACCTACTATATAATATTGTGTGCGTAACTAAATTAACTCGTTCCCTATAATTAAAACGAAATAATATATTCGATCACGTGTGTTTATATCCCTATACTGCAATTGTTAATGATTTACGTCTAGATAAATATTAGTTATAGCAGCTTCCATAAATTTTCAGCGATCACGCGATTTATTTGCAATGCCATTGAAAACGTCATTGTTTTGTATGCGCAATTCGAATGTGATACGGAAAAAGATTGTATTTATTTGTCTATATGATACATTCAGATGCATAATGTCTTATCAAGATATGCAATAAGATCTCTCATGGGTGCACTAAAAATATATAAAACTATATATACATATTGTATATTATGTGGATGATAAAATAAAAATATATTCTCAAATATATTCTGTTGTTATTCAATCAATCATCAATAAATAACAAGGATAGATATATATTTTAAAGTAGATATATTTTATTTAATGACATATGATAACTTAATTGTTATTAAATGAATTCTCTTAATTGTTAAGAGACAGCATGCATGTGTGAAATGAAAACATACTAGTAAATTGACGCCGTTATCTTTTACATTATCCAAAATATGCGCGTAACACAACTTTCCAACAGATAGATTAAATGAGCTAATCTATATCGCAGCTCTGTAACTGTGTAAAGACAAACATTTTGTGTAATATCAAACAAATACAAATCCAACATTACAACAATTTGCACTTTATATCATTCTGATTTAAAACATTTCATTTGATCTCTGTCATATTATCTTCAACAATCATTAATACTCATTCGAGATAAGTATACCAACAACAATCGAGTAGAGGCAAACCTGCTTTTGTTTACCTAACAATCAGTAGACACTTGAATCATCGCGTCAATAATTCACGTCAATAAATATGAAAAAATCAGGGAAAATAGCGACGTGGGACTCACATTTGCAGCAGAAGCGTGCAGGCGAGAGAATGGGCGAAAACAAGTTTTACGAAGCTCGCGGGTAACATGTAACCTGGTGATGGTGGGACGTCGGCGACCTCGTCCACGCCGAGAACAGCCTCTCGAGCTCCCACGACGGCGGATGACGCACGATGACAGTTGCGCGCTCGCGTCTGTCGCGCGTCGACGTTGCGGCTCGCGACGAGCCTCTCAGGATCCCGGATCAGTCGTAATTATAACAATTCCATGCACCGCGTGCACCGCGCTCGATCGCCGGACGCGACGCGCACAGCAATCCTTAATACACTCGAAAGAATTGGCGACGAGTCGTTGCCTGGTCTCGCATAGGTTAGCGCATCAATAATACATATCCGCGGGGCGCGGATGGTGTCGCTGTGCGCAGGCGCAGGATGGCCAACCTGGCGCCGATCACGTTCAAGGCGAATTTGCATTTGAGTTTCGCGAGCGACAGTTGACAGCCTGCGAGGATGCAGAGCGAATTGGACATTTGGCGGAAATTTGCAATTGGCTGTGATTGAGACTCGAAATTAGCAACAGCAAATTGACATGGTAATTTTTTCCCTATTTATTGTTAAGATTATAAACGAGTTGAAATAAAGAAATATGTGGCAAATGCTAGTGTAAATTTATACTTGTAATTTATGGCTCTGTGTTATTGCACAGCGTAGACATTGTTCTATTACAGAATTCATCATCCTAATGTTATATAATTATGAAAGAATTATTTTAAAAATATGGCCCCGTTCAATGTCTCCCTGTTTAAGCATTCATCTTACAAATGGGGGTGTAACTCAGTGGTAGAGTGTCTGCTTCGCATGCTGAAAGTCCTGGGTTCAAATCCCAGCTCCTCCAAACCTTTCTTTTTGATCTTTCTTCACGTTTTAAACGCGTTTACGCAAACTTTTCTTTACTTTTCCTTTGACATCGATGATGATGAAAATTCGCCTTCTCTATCTCATCCCTCTCTCTTTGTCTAGCCGAGATTCGTATTTAATTTCTGACAAATCACATAAATAGTATAACATATACAATAGAATAATAGTAATAATAATAAATGCTTTGTCGATTTACAACATCATATCATTCAATTATTTCCACGCTATATATATTAAAATCCGTCCGATAATTTAAGTAATTTCAATCTACCAAGTTTTTCGCGCCCTACGCGAGAAAAGCACGCGTCACGTGACCTCGAATTTCGCCAACTTTCCGATCAGTCCGCGTGGAGAGTGCTCCGGTGTAGCTATCGATCGCGATCGCTCCGCGTTCCCGCGACCTTTTCACCCCGCGAGCGAGTAATGACGGACGGATAAGGGTCGGAAGTGTCGAGATTAAGGACGGACGATCGTCTCGTGGTGCATTTAATCGATCGCGAGCAGAGCGATCAGTCTGATACGAGTCATTCTTCGCAGTCGGCTGCGTCTCGTCGCGTCCCGTTTCGGAGTGTCGGACGACTCCGTCTCCGAATCGCTCAATTTCGCGCGGTGTCTCTCGTCGTCGCCGTCGGCTCGTCCGACGAGTGTCACCCGGCATCCGCAGCGGCGTCGAGGAGGCTCGAGACGAGGAACATCGCGATCGTCTGTCGAGCTGGAAAGGAGGGTCGACGCCGGTTGAGATACTCCGCCATGACACTTTTTGAATCGCCGGTCAGTAGGCGTCTCCGCCAAATCCCCGCTGATTTGACCGTCTCGGACGAGTTGCGCGCGCTAAGCAGCATCGCGAGTGTCATTCGGCGTTCCGCGGCATCGAGGAGGATCGAGGAGAATCGAGGAGGATCGACGGGAACATCGAGGGACGGATTTGGGCATTTTGGCGGGTATGCGATAAGTGGCGCCGCCGCTTGAGATATTGAGATACGTCCACCATGACACCTTTCAAATTTCCGCTACCGGTCGCTCGTCGCTTCGCGTCTCCTTTATCCGTCCCGGTCGACGTCTCGTAGCGTTAATCGCTCCGCGCGATCGCGATTCTCGGTCTTCGTGATCTCGCGCCCTTTGCCTCATCCGCGACGTTTGAGCGTCGCATTCGAGGATACGCGGCGTCAACAGATATGGAGCATCGAAGGGTGGATGAGATTCGGGATGGATTCGTGGCGGAGGATAACGAGAGTGGCGCTGTGACGTCACGCTTGAGATATTGAGATACTCCGCCATGACACTTGAAACTTTTGCCGCTAATCAATTCCCGCGTTTTCTTTCCACTCCTCTTCCGAATCGAATTTCGCGTATAAACGTGTGCCGGGAGTGCCGAATCAATTATCGGGCTAATCGAATCCGTGTGACCGCGAGTGATATCGATCGCTTTGCAGCGGATCGATCAAATTCGCGAGTGTATGTGTGTGGTCCATTATGGGATAACATCGTGGGATTATTGAGGAAGGATTGTCAACGGAGGCAGAGGATTGCTTCTCATCTACATCTTGTTGAGGTGATAATGGTGAGTGTGTGTTCATATTTCTTTAATACAATATATTAAATT
This sequence comes from Prenolepis imparis, assembly GCF_030444845.1. Taxonomy (NCBI): domain Eukaryota; kingdom Metazoa; phylum Arthropoda; class Insecta; order Hymenoptera; family Formicidae; genus Prenolepis; species Prenolepis imparis. The sequence continues at coordinate 7,773 of NW_028141930.1, forward strand.
TGTATTTTTTCCTATTTTGGAAAATTAATTTTAAAGACCATTTTTAAACAATTCTTAAAAATAGCTAAATATATTCATGACTCTTATACATGTGTATATATATATATATATATATATATGTGTGTGTATTCGACTACACTAACTTACAATAAGTAGTCTTCAAGTATAAATCTGACGTAATTGCGAGACTTTGGGTGAATCCTCCTTTTCCAGAAAGCGTAATATATTTTCCAGAGCTGTGAAATAAATAGAGAGGGAGAGATCTATTTAGATTTATTAAATTACATAGATTGAGTCAGATTTATGCAAAAGTACATTTTATTTCACACATGATTTAAAATAGGAGTCATATGTATATTATCTTTGTTATCTTTACGTTACCTTTTTTATCGTTGGAATCCATAAACATGTAAATGATGGAAAAACGATTTAATCGACTTAAAGAATATAGTAGATGCGTAAGTAGTTGTGTATCTTTTGGAGTGCAGAATTGTTGCTCGCAGCAATGCAAGATGAGACTGAACATTGTCGCATCCAATTTATTGCCTATGACTGAATTATTTTCATGAATATTTTCATGATATATTAAATAATTACTTGCAACAGTATAATAAAATTTAGATAATTATTTGCCATTTTATATAATCTATAAAACAGAACGTGATCTACGTAAACACCCTACTTTTACTAAACTATAAATAAGATGTCAAAATATTCAGATATTAAAATGAATAGAAATTAAATTAGAACAACTATTAATAGAGATAAACAAATGCTTACATTTTAAAAGCAAATAATATAATATATAATATATAATATATAATTTTAATATGTAAAAAATCTCGATATTATAATTAATATCACTTTATAAAACTTACTCTTATTCATGTCCTCGTGTGCTATACATCTTAAAAGTTTTGCGTGTAATTTCAAATTAGCATCATCCTTCAGGGATTGCCATAGACGTAAGAATTCATAAGGTGATTCAATATTTTCCAATTTCTGAAAAATTATATTAAGTATTATATAAAGTCGAGCATAAAGTACATATAAATTATATATTTTTATATAAATTATATAATTAATAAGTTATACAAAATTTATATAATTATTAAACTGTAAATTAGATAATTATAACATTATATAAATTATATATAATTTTTGTATAATTTATATATAATTATATAAAAATAATATTTTATATATTTTTCTCATCCCGTTTTTAATTATACACGTTTTTCTCATATCTTAAATCATACTTGAAATTCCATTTCCAATTTTTCCCTATCTTTCTGATGCTCGTTAGACCTAATTTTGTTCGGTACACTCGTTTTAATCTTGCTTTCGTTTTCAAGAGATTTTTTATTCCTATCTAAATCTGATCTTTTCATTAGCGTATCTTTCTCTTCTTTGGGCTTGGTTTTTTTCTTTATTTCCATTCTCGTTTCGCTAGAGTCGATACTTTTTCTCGGTCTTTCACATTTATTAACTATCTGAATTTTATTCGGCGTTAAATTTGGTTTAGTTCTACTCTCTTTCCCAAGAGAGATCAATTCCTTGTTCTTATTTACACACGATTTCTTTGTCGATATACTTTTCTCATCCATCGGACTCGTTTTCTTCTTCGTTTCGCTCTTCTTCTCGTCAGGATCGACAATTTTCCCCGGTATCTCGCTTACTTCGTCGTTCGGAAGCTCTTCGATGATAACAGTGGACGTTTTCATTTTATTAGGTGACGACACGCACGAAAAAATAGACTTTTCCAGTCTACCTTCTACGCGACGTTGTCCGGGAAATGACTCGCGAGATATCGTAAAAATATCGTCACTCTTGAAAGCGTTTTGGAGATGCGATTTTGGCCTTTTATTTCCACCGCCGAAATCCTTCGCAACAGGTGATAATTTATTGCCGCGCGTTGTTTTCCCGCCGCTTTTATTTACCGCGGCATCCGCCGCTGCAGCTTTCTTACTGTCGCTTTCCACGCAATAACTCGTTTTTAAGTGCGCCTTCGTCGCAACACTTTGCGACGAGCCTGGCGCTCTGTCGCAATAACATATATCGTTGTTAACACGCTGTTTCGGACACTCGATGCCGTTCGTTTCCACAGTTCTCTTCTCCGACTTCACTTCTCGCTTGGCCTTGCCTTCGTCGACGCTCATCTTTTCTT
>NW_028141931.1:0-9776 GCF_030444845.1 Prenolepis imparis
AAGCAGTGGTATCAACGCAGAGTACTATGTTTTTCATAAAAAAACAAAAATAAAATTAACCTACAAATAGACACAGATAACCTTAGCCCTATTTATGATAATGTTATTAATATCGTTTAAAAATATCTGGTTGTCGACGTCCTCTCAACAGTAATTGACAGAATGTCATAATGACATGTATTGTACTCGTTCTCTTGATTTCTATTCGATTTATATTAACAAGTATGTATCTTACATTTTATTCTTGTGATGTCATTATTGCGATGTTAATCAATGATGTTTGTATTATTTATAGCACTTGAAAAGGACTAAAATTTATAGTCGAAACGTAGTGTTTTAATTTAATTAATAAAGATATTGATGCCAGTTTTTGGTCGAAATAATTGTCTACCTGTTATTTCTCTAATATATTGTCTCAATAAATTGTATAGATTATTTTACTAATAAATAATTATTGCAGAAAAGGATGGGACTACCGAATATAATATGTGCGATAAAGATAAGCTGGATGAGGATCTCATCACAGCTGTAAAAAATAAACCTGCGTTATATGATTTTCGCTTACCATTGAAACAAAGAGGAAGAAAACAAAAGGATGACTTGCGGAATGAAGTTAGTGTGGATTTAAAAGGTAAATTTTAATCACATTAATCACATTATTTTAATCATATTAAGCTACATTAAGGGACATGTTTATGTGTCTTTGTGTGTGTGTGTGTGTGTGTGTGACTTTGCGTTTTATTTAGCACATTATTACAGTGCTACAAATTATATGTCGTAGGCTCATATACACCGAGCGAAGCTGAGAAAAGGTGGAATTACCTAAAGGATTGTTATAGAAAGGCCAGAAATTTATATAAAAAACGACAAGCTCTTGAACAAAGAAGTGGCGCTGCTGGTATACCCAAATCTGAAACAATTATGCCATCCTTTCGTCATTATAATTTAATGACGTTCTTAAATGATACCTTAGAACAGTAAGTAGAATAATGATTGCTGAATTAATAATGTTAATTACGATAATTATTTAACACTGATGTTATAATAATTCCTTAATATTTTTTTCAGAACTATAACTTCTTTAAGATTAGCAGATTCTCAAGCATCTACATCAAGCCAAGCGTCTATATCAACTATCAATGATTTCGATAATGTGGAATCAAATTTGAACGATAATACTTTGGAGTGTAGATCAGTTTCTCCATCTTCAAATTCTACTCCAATATCAGTAACATCAAAAAGTAAAATTTCTTTATTATATTTAGAAATATTAAATACAAACATTGAAGTATTAACTAATTCATGTATGGCTTTGTTAACAGGAAAGAAGAAATCTACACATTTTGATAAGTATGATGAGGCTCTTATAGAAGCTTTAAACAAATACAATGAACCAAGCCCGATTGATGGATTTGTACTACGTTTAGCTGAAGGTCTACATAGACTTTCATATAGACAAAGATTAAAATTAGAAATAGAAATTTTAACAAAACTTTACGAAATTGAAGAGTCGGGAGAAGTTTAAAAAGAAGAGCATATGAGGATTCTCGTAAAAATTTTAATTTTTATTTCTTTTATAGTTATTTTTCATTATTTTTGTTTATTTACTAAATAAGTACATAAAAGTTTTTTGTTTGAAAAATTAAAAGTATTTAAAAGTTTATGAAAGTATTTAAAAGTGTTTTAAGTTTGTAAAAGTATTTAAAAGTGTTTAAGTTTGTAAAAGATTTAAAAAGAACTTACCTTGAGATTAAAAATATTGATAGTATTGGTTATTAATTAAGATATAATGTGATATAGTGATAAGTAAAAAAGAGATAATTATAAGATGATATAAGACTGTTTTATATTAAAAGACTTTATACGTATATGTAATAAGATATTTATGAAGTATTCAAGAACAAATATTTATTTTGAAATAAAAATTTATTTAAAAATCATTTGTATAAGCTTTTGTCCATTGTTGTGTTATAGCTCCAGATGTATAAAAGTATTGCGGAAATAGATCTCTAACAGTACTTCCACGAAATATATTATTTTCTTGTACAGGACTTTCGAAACTGCATAATGCTTGACAACAATTTATATAAAAGGTAAGTTTGGTCGAATACTTTACCATTTATTATTTTATATACTAGCGACTTGTAAAATAACGAATATTATTTAAACAATTTATATCTTGTACAGAATATGATCTATATTCTATAGGAAAATTTAAATCTCTTTTCATTAAAAAGTTATGTAAACAGACAGTTACTTGAACAATTAAAATTGCATTATTAACATTTGTTGCAATAGGCCTTTGAAAGATTCTCCATCTTGCTACTAAAATGCCGAAAGCGCATTCTACAACTCTCCGTGCACGACTTAATCTATAATTAAATACTTTTTTCTTAATATCTAAATTACACGATCCAGGATATGGACGCAACATATACGAAGTTAAAACAAAAGCTTCGTCTTCAACTATAACATAGGGTAATGGTACACTGTTTTCTGAAAATAATCTTGGTTTTGGTAACTTTAAGTAATTATTTTCTAATTGATGCTTCAGTTCGCTGTCATGGAATATTCCTCCATCGCTTCGTCTGCCTTCAGCACCAATATCTACGATAGTAAAACAATAATTGGCATCAGCGAGTGCCATAAGTACAATGCTGTGAGCATTTTTGTAATTATAATACGTTGATCCACTATGAGGTGGAGCCTAAAATTTGAAAAATGCAAAAATGAAGTTAAACTATTAATATAACAAAATAAATATTAATGTACAAATTTTATATACCTGAAGTACAACGTGTTTTCCGTCAATGGCACCAATGCAGTTTGGAAAATTCCACAATTTTTCGAACTTATTTGCTTTTTGTAGCCATACATTTTCTGAATTTTCAGGAAAAACTTTATCTTTTAAACACTAAGAATATAAAGGCTCGATATATATCAAATATAAATCGGTAATAGATAGGCTATTCGAACCGTACGTGGATGTCGGTGCGTCGATTCCAACGAAAATTAATTTTTCGTTGGAATCGATGCACCGACATCCGCGTACGGCTCGAATAGCCTATCTATTACCGATTTATATTTATCTTTTAAATTATTCCAAATAGCATGACATGTTTCAGACACAATTTTAGACACTGTATTTATTCCAATTCGAAATGCAAATGAAATTGAGTGCATACTGTCGCCTGTTGCCATATATCGTAAACATATTTCTAATCGTGTATGTGCTGGTATTGGAGATCTGACATTTTGTTTTGTAATACTTGGCTCAATTAACCGTAATAATTCAGTGAATGAATCAGTATTCATACGTAAATATTCAAAATATTTGTCAGGAGCAGTATTTGCCATTTCTTTGATCAAATTATTACTATCGCCTTGTTGATATCTTTTTTGTTCACTAAAAATTGATCGAACCCAAATTCTTCGTATATTGTTTTTTCTTTTTTTTCTTAAATGTTTGTATATCAAAATGGCTTTAATTAATTTTTTTCTTCGAATGTATTTATTCTAATTTAATTGTGGGCTACATTTCCACTCTCTTATTTTAGTTAATAAAAACATATTCATAACATTTAGTGAGTCTAGATTATTTGCAAAGCAAGAATGCTGTGCAAGTTGTTCAGGTTTTAATATCCACTTGCAATATCTACACTTATATTGTTCCTAAAAATTAAAATATATATTGTTATAAATACGTAAGGCTCTTCGCACAATAGAGAAAATATTAAGCATAAATATTAAATATTAGGAATAGAAATCAGATATCAGATCGTATATTACAGAGTCTTTTTGATTTTATTATTTAAAAATAATTCCTATTTCTAATATTTCCTATTTATGCTTAATATTTTCTCTGTTGCATACACAGGGCCTAACACTTTGTTGGTAGATAATATATAATGAATACTTACCATGTCGTATGAAATAATTGTAAAATAATATAATAAATAATATATTATTAATATATGCTGCGTTAACATTTCACGCATAGGTTATGTCTTCTATTCCGTTTCCGTTCCGTTCCGTAAAATGTTTGTCATAGGAAACCCGGCTACAAAAAAGCGAAATGAAATTGAACGGAATCATTCTGATTGGTTAGCCTTCTATCTAGTTTCATGTCCGTTACCGTTCCGTTCCGCTATTTCTTCCTTCATCGGGATGCACCCTCAGAGTAGGTTAAGGAAATGTAGATAGCGAAGCAAGGTAAGAGAGAGAACAGTCGGAATAGAAAAGAAAGAGAGAGAGAGAGAGAGGAGAGGTTAGGAAGGGAGAGAGAAAGCGAGAAGAGCGTAGAATAAGAAGGTAGAGATAAGCTAGATTAAGTTGCGTACGTAGAAATAAGTTTAGACGTAAGCTATCAAATGGTTGTAAAATAATTGTAACCCCATAGGAGATCTAATAAACACATCTATCTATCTATCTACATCCAGTGTATGCCGATATGTAGTTACCTATTCTATTTAAAAAACTCACTTTTTCCCCTATTTTCTTTAGCATATAATCACAGTGGTCCTTAAATCTTAACTTATCGTCAATAATTATGCCTAGATATCTCATTCTTTCCACACGCTCTATCTCCGTTCCATCCAAACATTTCAGTGTAATGTTACCTCTCAGTTCTTTTCTTATACTTCGAACTATCATATATTTCGTTTTCCCTGCGTTCATTTTTAACTTATTTGTATTCATCCATTTTTCCACTGTAACAAATGCCATATTCATTTTTCTTTCTAATTCCGCACTACTCCCTCCAGTCACATACACTAGCGTATCGTCTGCAAACATTTTTATACTACATCCCTCCGGACAGACTTTAATTATATCGTTTATATATATTATAAATAACAAAGGTCCTAATACAGATCCTTGTGGTACTCCATATTCTGTGGCCATATAATGTAGACCATTCATTGTTAAATCGTACCTGCTCTGTTCTATTCTTTCAATATGATTTTAAATATTCCAAAGCTGTTCCTCTAATTCCGTATTGAAAATTACCCCCACCATTTTTGCCTCACTAACTACCAGTTTCCATTCGTCAATGACTGTTTGAATCGCTGTTTCACACGAATACTGTTTTCTCAAACCTGACTAATGTTCTGTTATAATACAGTTATCTTCTAAATACGCCTCAATTTGCTTTTTAACTACTAATTCTAATACTTTCTCGAATATTGGTAACATATTAATAGGCCTAAATTCACTTGCTTTTCTGGCTTTTTCTATTTTTGGAATCGGTATTATCATAGACGTTTTCCAACCTTCTGGACAGCAACCTTCCCTCAAAGAGTTATTTATTATATCAATAAATTCCTCTTTTATTACATAAAATACTGCTTTAAGTATATCACTAGTTAATCCCTCTTCCGTACCTTTCTTTTTTGGTAGTTCCATAACAATTTTTTGTAAATGCTCTATTCTAATCATCTCAAAATTTTCCATTATTCCTTCGCTTTCAATAACAAAAATAATTCTTTTACCTGGACTTCCTAACTTATCTCTACTTATAGATTTTACTATGTTCTCAATACTCTGTATATAATATAAATTAAATTTATTAGCTATATTGCACCCTTCAGTATTATCTAATATTTCAAAATCTATATACTCTATTTTTTTTGTACCCGTTGGTTCGCCCCTTATTATTTCTTTTAAGGTTTTCCACATAGATGTCGGATTTCCCTTGTTATGATATATCATATTTTCATAGTATTCTTTTTTTTGGCCTGATTAGTTTAACCACTGCATTTCTTTCGATTTTAAACTGTGACCAATTTTCATCCGTGTCATCATACAACGCTTTACTGTACGCCTCATCCCTTTTAGCCGCTGCTTCCCTTATTTCATCCGAAAACCACTTTTTCCCTTCCCATATTTTCGGAATTCTAAATTTTTTTCTAGGTGCTGTAGCATCCAACGCATCTACTATATTATCGACAAGTTTCTTCGCTCTCACACTGACATTCATATCTTGGCTTTTTCCTAATTTATTTTCCACTAATTTAATAAATTCATCTACATTAAACTCTTTAAAATTCCTAGCACTAAATCCTCTGTATTTATTATCAATTTTATTCACATTAAGATCAACTTTTAACCACGCATGGTCCGTTATTTTAGGTTCATGAATTACTTGCACTTCTATTTTATTATTAGCGTAAATTAAATCTATAATTGTCTTACTATCTTTCGTAATTCTCGTCGGTTTATTTACATATTGTTTCATGCCTATGCTCAACATTGTCGTTTGTAACTTCTTTGTATAAAACGAGTCCAACATAATATCTATATTAAAGTCTCCTATTACTATACATTCTCCCCGTATTATTAATTCTTCTATTATATCCTCCAGAAATCTCACGAAATCACCATGCGATGAACTCGGTGAATGATATATTACTGTTATTACTCTTTTATACAATTTATCTTTCACCTAAATCGCAGCACACCAACAATTCGCTTCTAACTTTTTTACTAATACCATCTCATATTTAATATCGTCCCTTACATATAAAAGAACCCCTCCAGTATTTCTGTTTTCAGCATCACATCTAATCATACTATACCCCGGTACGTTCACTTCACAGTCTTCAATTTCAGCAGTCACTCTGGTTTCTGATAACGCTATGAACGCAGGATTCATTTTCTTCATAATCTGATGCTGTATCTCGTCTTTATGGGCCATCAAACTTTGCGCATTTGTATATAGTATTAATTCCGTTTCCTTCTGTAGTTGCTATTTATCTTCCTCCCAGCCGGCCCTCCTCTCCTCCTTCTGTATCGCCCTCTTGAAAGTCGGACATTCCGGATCAAGTGCGCCATGCTCATCATTTATTTTCAAATTGTATGTTTGAATCTTAAACATACAATTTATACATCTTTTCTTTGTCGCTGTACATTCACTCACCTTGTGATTTCCTGCACATTTGTGACATGTTTCATTACGCGTACAATTCTTTGCAATATGATAATAACCCCAGCATTTAAAACATCTTTTAATGTTAATGTGATTGAATGCAGGACACTTTCTCCACCCTACATTCAGTTTCCCTTTGCTCAACATTATTTCATGAGTCTCTTCAACTGAACTGCTTCAATTATTACGATACCATCTTTTCCTCTTCTTCTGGACTGATCTTTATCATTTATTCTCTCTTTAACTATTTTCTTCACTATTCGCATATGAATTCCTTCATTTTTTGCGTCAATTTTGTTCTGCTTCTTAATTGTACCTATTAAATCATCATCATTCAACTCCATATCTTCCTCGCCAATATTGACAATTTTTATCTTAGGTTTCATCCGCGGTGACTCACAATAACGTTAAAATTCTCGCCCAGCTTGGCTTGTACTGTCGCCTTTAGCTTTTCCATTTCTTCTCCAGTCTCACAGCCGAGAATCACTGTTCCCTTACTTCCTTTTTTTAACTTCGTTATTCCCATAGCCATATTCTTGATATCTACCTTTTCTTTTATCAGTTTTTTAGTTGCTTCTTTTACTCTCCTGTTGCACCTTGGGTTTGACAATTATAATATTTTCTTTTTTCTTCTCTTTAACTGCTTCACTATAACATCTTTGAGCTCCTCCTGCCAATCCACTCGCTCCCCCTTATATAATTCTTCTCAAGTCTTCCAGTTCTTGTTTAATACTTCCAAATTCTTCTCGAACTATTTCCTTAACCATCATTTTAATTTCCTTCTTACATGCTGTTTCGTCTTTTATTTCTTTCACAGTTTTTACAAGCCAATCTATTTTTACGTCAATACTCGATGATCCACTCGCTCCTGATATTCTATTTCCACTGCTTGATGTCGTAAACGAACCCGTAGATCCTGTAGATCCTTGTCTTTCCCTGCTGCTCCCCGCTGCTGTCGGTGCCTTCTTCATATCTGCTTCACTTTCAATTGTAAATTTCTCAAATGGGCCAGGACACGACACCAGTTCGCGATTTCTATCATAAATTTTATGTTTACTTGCACATCCTGGATGGTAAAACAGCTTAACACAAGACTTGCATGCAACAACTTGATTTTTTATTGCCTTCTTACATGCCGAGCATCGATACTCGTCATATTCATCGTTCATATCGATAATTACCGGCCGAAGCTGTTAATACCAGCATAGGCGGTCAATTACCTTTGTCCAAATTCACACGTCAGCGCTTTGTGTCCACCTTTAATATCTACTTGTCGTGTGAAATTTCGATGCCTCATACAAGAAATATAACTCTCACGCTCACAAATCAGCATATTACTGTTAGATAACACTCATGTCTATTTCCGGTCTATGCAACTATTACTTCAATACTTTTTCGCCACTCTCCCTCACTATATAACCACTTAAAAGTTGGTCGCACTTTTGCAGAGCGATGTTTGACACGTCTTCTCTCAGAGAAAAAAAAAAAAAAAAAAAGAGAGAGAGAGAGAGAATTAAGATTCATAGTTCAAAAATATGTTTTTTTTAGTCATACAGCTTAATTGTCTCAAAATTGAACATCTAATAATTTCGATTTAAAATCTTATAATGGAATTTAAAAAAACTTAATTATTGTTAGTTCTGTTTTTTTCAAATTTAGATTGTTCTGTAAGTACATTTCTTGATTTATTGATAAAATTCTCAAATTTTTATTAAAATATTTGTTAGATAATTAACGTTTTTAATCTTTCTCTCACTATATTGGCTCTAACAATAAGTTGTATAATATAAATGTGTTAATATTTTAACATAATAAAAATACATGCTAAAAACATTTACACATTTATATTTTACTACTTATTGTTAGAGCGAATAATATATAGTAAGAGAAAGATTAAAAACATTAATTATGTAACAGATATTGTAATAAAAATGTGAGCAGAATTGTACTTATAGAGCAATCTAAATTTATGCAATTTCTAAATAAAAATAAAATATATATATAGTATATATCGTTAAAACATTTTACATATTTATGCTTTTACATATTTTTATTTAATATGTGTTTATGTGTAGGTGTTGCGAATCAAGCAAGACGAATGAAAGGAAAAATGTATGTGTGTATGTGTGTGTGAACAGGTGAGTGACTGATCCGTCGCGACAGCTGATTCATGTCCAGCGAGCGTCGTGTCAATTGGAATTTGGCGCCACCGTCGGGCCGATTACCACTCTCAGGCTCGCACGCCAATCGCGATCGCTCGAGCCCGCGCCGATAGTTTCGCGCGCGCAAGGCGCGGCCCTTCAAGCCGCGCCGTTCGAACGCTCTCGGGCAACCGTCCGTGAGCAAACAAAGAGGGAAACAAACAGATTTGCCCTCCGACTTTCCAGAAGGATCCCGTACCACGCTTTTCTCACCTTTCGAACGATGATCTCTTGATGCGGAACTTTCTGGAAGGTCGAGGGTATAAATTGACGTTCCCCGAAACGCTCGCTCTCGTTTTTCGTCCGCCGCTTCTCGCGCTCGCGTCTCAGTCGCTCCGAAAGCAAAACCGAAATTCGTACGATATCTCTGTGACTAAAAATAGTTCGCCTAACTTCGGCCGTTGCTATTGTGCTTATCCGTAGAGTCCAGTCTCTATACGATTGCGAAAGTTTATATTCAGAATATTCGATAAAGGAGAAATGCAGACTCCAGTTCGATAGAAAACAGGCGTTCGTTATTTCGTGGTACCTGCATACTCGCTATCACTTCCCGACTCACTCCACGTCGCGCACTATCACCAGTCGCGAACTTTGAATTGAACATTCTGGTCCTTCGAGCCGGATCTGACCCTTCGTCGCAACCGGCGCCT
>NW_028141932.1:0-9716 GCF_030444845.1 Prenolepis imparis
AAGCAGTGGTATCAACGCAGAGTACTCTTCGTCCGTGGCAACGCATGGGACTTTGCTCGTTCTCGAACTCCTCCTGATTTGTGGAGTCGGATCGTCCGTATCACTATCCCGATCCGGTTTCTTCCTTTTCCCCAGAACTTGAGCTGAGGATGATGCCACTGAGGCATTGTCTATTTCAAACTCCATCTCTTGCGATGGATTATAGCTAACTTCAGATCCAGTAACCTGATTGTTTACACTAAGGTTACCTAACTCTCCCTTGCTCAGAAGAAAATGCTGAGGGAAGACATCGATTACACTTTGTTCCGGTGCATCGATTGTCACCGCATCACCATTGTTGTTATTAACCACAGAAGATTGTGGTTCTTCCATAGGCTCTGTGTCTGAGCGTGTATCCCGTTCCGATTGATTATGGACCGGTGATTGACTCAATCTTCGCTGAAGATTCACCAAGGATCGAATCAGGGAGGCATCCTCCCCGTCGGTTTTTTTCCCGGCCTTCGCCACTATGTTGGCGGGCAATGTCTCCCATGGTTCACCGTCCGGCAACCAATCTTGCAGAACCTGCTGCACCGTCGTTCTTGCAGGAGCAAGGCTGTCGCTCACTGCTTGCGCATCTTCTTGCGCATCCTCCCTCACCTCCTCATTCTCCCCAATTTTGATTGTAGATTTGTTGATGCTCATTGTAATGTATCCCACTCCTTGCCGCGGCTCGACCGGCCGGCGAATCTCCCGCCGGCCGGGGAGACGACCCGAAGCGTGACCCGAAACGTGACCGGAATCACGACGGAGTCGCCCCCCACAACCCCGGGACTCCCGGGGGGCCGGCTTATGCCTCTGGCCGGGGGGAATACGCGCACCCCGGCACAGGACTCCGAGCCCCTTACCGGCCCACAGGAATTTTAACGTTCCTGTGGGTTTTCAGGGGTCCCCCTCCTCCGACAGAGGGGGCACCGCGGCAAGTGGCGCCACCCGGGGGGCCCCACGGACGGTTGGGGTGAGGACGCCGCTCCCCGTCCACACCTTGCCCGCCGTGGCGACCAGCCGTCCCCCCACCGGTAATCACATCCAGTGGAAGGGACCCCACCTCTCCCGGCCGGCCGGTTCGGAACGGGAAACGGTCCCGACCGGCCAGGAGTACAAACTCTCGCCGCCAAGCCCCGCCTCGGAATAAGTCCGAGCGGCCCCAGCGGCAGGCCCGCGTGGTACCTTCCGGGCGATGGCCCGGGCGCGGCCGACCCCAGGGACGCTGGGACGGGGACCCAGGCTACCCAGCCTGGAGACCCCCAACCAGCACCCTGAGGCCGCACTTGTCGCCGGGCCCCGCCTCGGAATACGTCCGAGCGGCCCCGGCGACCGACCACCGTGACTCCCTCCGGGCGATGCCCCTCGGGTAAACCCTCCGGGCAAAGCCCCTCGGGTAGTCACGGATGGTCACCCACCCCCGCGGCCCCAGCCGCACGAGACCCCACCCCGAGACCCCGGGGGGAACACCCCCGGGAGAAAACCCCCGAAAACATCCCCCCCGAGAAAACGACGCAAGAACCCCGCGGCCCGGGCCGCAAATACATGGCGGGAGGGCAAGCGCCAAAGCGCCGTGCAATGCCCAATCCTAACGGTGCCATGCCACCGGGCGTTTGAATTCAAGGTCGCCATCCTCTACCACATACGAGCCGAAGCTCTATAGGGGAAGTGGGCCCCCTCCTCCCACAGGGAGGGCTCCCCAGGACTGGGGAAACTCCCCAGACTCGGGGAGTTGATGTACCCGACGTTACTCGGGTACGGGATGCTGTTAGCACCCCCTTTTTTTTTTTTTTTTTTTTTTTACGTCTGGAAAATGCGCAACCGCATACCCACCCGCCTCGGGGGAGGCAAGGTGGGTTATGTGGGGCTGGGGGTGTAAGCGACCCCCGACCCACTAAAAACCAGACGGCGACACTCGGCCTTGCGAGATGCTCTCGGGAACCGCTAAAGCATGACATCCGAGAGCATCTCAGGCTGCGCGTTGACTCGCGCCCTTCTCGCGAGGAGGGAGACGTTTGTCTCACTCCTCATGAGGAGAGGTGGGTGTCGCGCCACACTCTCCTCCTCACGGGGGACTACGTGCAATGACCCACAAGTCCCCCGACTTGTGGATCTGCAGTCCCCGTAAACCCCCCTTGACTGGGGGATTTACTCCATCCTCCGAATTGAGGATGGTGGTCTGCGAGGCCGACTAAGTGTCGGTCTCCATCTCCTCTTCCTCCCTACAACTGGCCGGTTTCTGTCGGCCAGAGGACGATGCTGTTGGTGGCCCGGCAGGGACTCGCTTCGCCGCGAGTGTACCGGGCTTTTTCGCCTTCGTCAACGACGCTTGCTTCGAGGAAGCTGTAGTTACCCTCTCGGCGAGCGGCATGTCCTCCTTCCGCCTCGAGGGAGGCCTGGGTCTACACCCTTTGCCTCCCAATCGGTGCGCGGCTGGCAAACCCAGGTCGGCGCAAGCCAGGCATTTGGGCTGCGCCGTGCACCCCTTGGCACTGTGGCCCAGCTCCCCGCACCGGTAACAGGCGGTGCTGCGGTCCACTGCCGCTTTGCACCGGGCCCGGACGTGACCGTGTCCGAGGCACCGGAAACAAAATACGGGTCGAGCCTTTAGTGTCTCCACCCTGACACTGCTCCACCCGACTTGCAGCTTACCTGCTCTGGCCAGCTTACTGGCCACCGAGATCGGGCAGCAGACCCAGACTGAGCCTGGGCCAACGTCCGAGCTGCGCCGGATCTCCCCCACTCGAATGTGCTCCTCCAGGCACCCCGTCTCCGCGGCGATAGCCAGGGAGACATCTTTGGAGGTGGAGGCCACGTCGAGACCCCGGACCCTAAGCTCCGCGGTCTTCTGGGGCTGCGTGACCTTCACCTCCTCCTTCTCCTTGAACACATCCTTCATCCGCTCGGCCAACTGCCGAGCTTTGGACAGGCGGTCCTTTCCGGGGATCTCTATAACAAGGCCCCCCATCATTGATGGCCTGAGCCTCGACCCCGAGATGCCGAGGTCTTGGAGGGAGATCTTCTCCCTCGCCTCGCCCATCACCCGGGCATAGGTCAGACCACTGCCCGCATTGTCCGCAATCGTGACCGTTACGGCCGCGGTTGCGGGCGCTCGCGGGCCCCTCTTCTTTTTCCTCCGCGATGTTTTGCGGCGCCCCTTATCTGGCTTCGCCGCTTGACCCGCGCCTGTCTGCTCCCCGGCTAGCGGAGCCACAGACCCCTTGGAAGCCCGCGGTAGGCGCTTATCAGCGCTCGCGGACTTCCTTCCTACGACCTTCGACCATAGTTCGTTCGTGTTCCCCCCCGAGCCAATACAGTCCCTCACCCCAGAAGATCCCCCCCCCTTCCCAGAAGACGACGGACCCCCCGTAGTTTTAACCCCCCGCGGAACCCCGGCTGATGGAGGTTTATTCCTCCCCCGGAGTTCTAGTTGCCCACGCAGCTCTCTATTCTCATCCCGACATTTCTGCATTGCCGAGATGGAGGAGTCCAGGACTTCCGCCATCTCGGCCCGCGTGTTGTCGACTTCCTGCTTTAATTCTGTGATCCTGCACAGAAGAGCCTCAACCTCTTGTGGGCTAAGCCCACTAGAGGCCGCGTTGTCCTCCACTACGGTTGGGCAGGGGGAGGTCCCCCTGTCCACTGTTCTCAGAGCAGAGCTTGGTGCCGGAATGTTCGGGCACCACTCCGAATCCCGTGCAGGCGGGTCGGACTCCTCCTCCTTCTCCATGTCGACGTCCCTGTTTCTGAGCTTGCGCTTCAGAGCAGGGGGTCGGCGCGACGGAGAGACGGATGCCCTCGCAGTGGCCAGCTCTGCTTTGGCTGCCGCGAGTGATCTCTTGAGATCATCGATCTCGGCATCCGCCTTCTCCTTACCACTCTTAAGCGTCTGAACGTACGCTTTCAGGGCGCTCAGCTCCTGGGAGGGGACCGGTTCCTCCGAGGCGCTGCGCGCTCTCTCCATCAGGACGCCCAGCGCGACCTGGACCTCCCGCGCCGCTCTCCTTAGCGCCGTGCTAAGGGTCGACTGCAGCCCCTTTGAAACGTCGGAGGTCTTGTCGACAGCCATAAGATGCCGACAAGCCTTCGCGTAAATCTCCGATGTTTTCTGTGTTGAGAGCACAGTTCTCATCTCCTCCTCGGTGGGAAGGCTGTCCCTTCCCCTGGTGCGCTTTGGAGGGGCGTTCGCGTCAAGGACGTAGAGCGCCTCCTTCAGGCGGACCTCCTTCTCTAATATGGCAAGGCGGTCGGCGCGGGCCGCCGTCATGCCAGTATATTCTTGGGTAGTTGGGGGCCGACCTCGGCCTCTCTCCACCGCCTCCGTAGCCTTCCTCTGATCGCTATGGACCTCCTCCACGTCCACATCCATGTCCTCCTCCTCGTCAGAAGACGAGGAGGAGGAGGAGGAATGTTCCCACTGGGGGTCCGGGGAGACATGCGCCTGCCTCATCGTCCCAGTGGTGGCTTTACTTCCGCTCTCCCTTTTGGTTAAGGGAGCGGTGCTTGCGGAAATCTTTCCGCCTCGGTCCACTCTTGTAAGCCGTACGGTTGGCTGAGAGGTGCCAGCCTTAGGACTAGCCTTAGGCTTCCCCCGCACTTGCACGGCCTTAAGCCCACCCTTGGTGAAGCGGATAGCCAATTCACCACGGGAGCTCGCTTCCAACTCCCGTGGAGGCCCGACGTACGATGACGATGAGGAGGCTGCCGGGACAATACAGCCTCTCCCACCGGCCGCTGCGGTATCCGATCCCGCTGCGACAGTAATGATCGTCTCGTTCTTAGTGTCCATCATGAGTAGTGTAAAAGAAGTTGGCTTTATTCTCTGGGGATCCCACCCATAGGACGGTTGGGTACCAACCCTATAGAGCCCGTCCTGCCCTCATTCATTCATCCACACACACACGCATACCGCCTTTCCAATCAAGGAAAGGCCTTGTACCAGGAAATCCTGGTACTGGTCGCTCTTGGCACCCAGTACGACAGTGTACTGGGTGAGCCCTCCCACCACGACAAGGTGGCGACCGACGGGAGAGTGCCACCCAGGAGGGTGCGATAGATTTCGGGTCCCCGCAGAGACCGTCCACCCCAAAATGTCCCTCTGCCCGGACATACCTCTCGTTTGGGGGAGGAGCCTGTACACCTGCTAGACAGACATCCCCCCCCGATCGCGTGTCACTCGCCGAATGTTTATAGTGGACCGAGTGATCCCCACTAGACAGACGTCTGTATTGGCAGGGAGTCGCCTCTCCTGCGAAACCCCTCTTGGCACCTAGCCTCTGACAGAAGAGGGGAGGTGGGCCGCTCCAAGTGTCATATGGGGTGAGGGGGCTCACCAGGGACCCACCCCGACACAAGGAACAACCGAAATCGCAGGAGCACGTGCCCGTCCACCGGTCAGACCATGCCATTTAACCAGGATGTTTCCATTTCGAATACATCCCAGCACCGGCCGCCTTCGCGTTTTTATACGAGGGGAAAGGCGGACCCCTGTTTGTATGATGCATTGCCCTCTGAGTAAAGACCCAGAGAACCATCATCATCTCTACCCGTGTCCCCGCCTCCGAGTTTTTATACGAGGGGGAGGCGGACCCCTGTTGCTGGCGATGTCAGGCTTCGGGATCCCCCTTCACTTGACATCACCGCGCCCCGGTGGGCATCCGTGTCTCGACATAAGTGACTCGATGTAAGTGTGCTTCCGTATTTCCGGAGGGTGAAGCACAACCCTCATCACCCACTCTACTTGGGTCTCTTTCGAGCCCCATGCGGAGCGGGTAACGCGTGCAGACCTCAGGCGATCCGCGAATCCCAGCCAACAGATCACCCCGGCACGGCCAAAGCCCACCGGTACATCACCGTCAGCCAGGACGCGCAGTGAGGCCGCTCCTGCCCGAGCATCTCCGACCCCGGAGGCGCAACCTACTAGCGGAGAGGATGGCTGTTCCCAGTAGGCTCGTCGAGGCGTGCCTCGCCTCCCACCAAGCCGCCACCTCTCCGTGAGCACCCCGCAAGCAAGGCACCCGAGCCGGTTCTCCCTCAGATTCGGAAACAAGCCAAGCTATATTTCCTTCCTCCTCAGGTCGGCCATCCCGAGGAACAAGCTTCCTCGAGATTGCGCCTAATGCGCCGCGATGACACCTTTGCGATCACCCGACATCCCCTGCCACGGCTTAAGGATAATTACCCCCAGCCTATCGACCGGGCATTCGCCCAGTTTTCGGCTGTGACCGCAGCATTCGAAGGGATATCAAGCGATCACGCCAGTGTCCAGAGACACATAGCGATATATGCGCTCTGCCCGAAGCCAGTGACCCGTTAGCCGCCGAGGGGGTACCTCGACGTTTCCAACTCTCACCACGTGGAGGAGGGTTTGGCACATGGACCGTCGTCCTTTGAGAGTCAGTTAGCACCCCTTGCAAGACTATCCTCTTGCAAGGGGTGAGCCCTCTCGCCACGGCAAGGCCGCATCCCACGAGAGGGAACCTAACCTAACCTAACCTAACCTTTTTTTTTTTTTTTTTAACGTCTGGAAAATGCGCAACCGCATACCCACCCGCCTCGGGGGAGGCAAGGTGGGTTATGTGGGGCTGGGGGTATATAAACGACCCCCGACCCACTAAAAACCAGACGGCGACACTCGGCCTTACGAGATGTTCTCGGGAACCGCTAAAGCATGACGTCCAAGAACATCTCAGGCTGCGCGTTAACTCGCGCCCTTCTCGCGAGGAGGGAGACGTTTGTCTCACTCCTCATGAGGAGAGGTGGGTGTCGCGCCACACTCTCCTCCTCACGGGGGACAGCGTGCAATGACCCACAAGTCCCCCGACTTGTGGATCTGCAGTCCCCGTAAATCCCACTTGACTGTGGGATTTACTCCATCCTCCGAACTGAGGATGGTGGTCTACGAGGCCGACTAAGTGTCGGTCTCCATCGCCTCCGCCTCCCTACTACTGGCCGGTTTCTGCCGGCCAGAGGACGATGCTGTTGTTGGCCCGGCAGGGACTCGCTTCGCCGCGAGTGTACCGGGCTTTTTCGCCTTTGTCGACGCTTGCTTCGAGGAAGCCGTGGCTATCCTCTCCGCAAGCGGCACGTCCTCTTTTCTTCTCGAGGGAGGTTTGGGTTTACACCCTCTACCTCCCATTCGGTGCGCAACTGGCAAACCCAGGTCGGCGCAAGCCAGGCACCTGGGTTGCGCCGTGCACCCCTTCGCACTATGACCGAGATCACCGCAGCGGTAGCATGCGGTGCTTCGGTCAACCGCTGCCTTGCACCGGGCCCGGACATGGCCATGTCCGAGACACCGGAAACAAAACACAAGTCGAGCCTTTAGAGTCTCCACCCTGACTCTGTTCCACCCGATCTGCAGCTTTCCTTCTCTGGCCAGTTTGCTGGCCGCCGAGACCGGGCAGCAGACCCAGGCTGAGCCTGGGCCGTTGTCGGTGCTGCGCTGTATCTCCCCCACTCTGATGAGCTCCTCTAGGCATCCCGTCTCCGCGGCGATTGCCAAGGAGACATCCTTAGAGGTGGAGGCCACGTCGAGGCCCCGGACCCTCAACTCCGCGGTCTTCTGGGGCTGCGTGACCTTCACCTCCTCTTTCTCTTTGAGAACCTCCCTCATCCGCTCAGCCAGCTGCCGAGCTTTAGAGAGCCGGTCCCTACCGGGGATCTCAATGACCAGTCCCCCCATCATTGATGGCCTGATCCTCGACCCTACGATGCCGAGGTCCTGGAGGGAGATCTTCTCCCTCGCCTCGCTCATCACCTGGGCGTAGGTCAGACCACTGCCCTCTTTCTCCGCGATGGTGACTGTAACAGCCGCGGTCGCCGGAGCTCTCGGGCCCTTCTTCCTTTTCTTCTTTGTTGTCTTGCGGCGCTTTCTGTCTGGCTTTGCCGCTTGACCAGAGCCTGTCTGCTCCCCGGCTGTCGGAGCCGCAGACCCCTTGGAAGCCCGCGATTGCCGCTTATCGGCGTTCGCGGACTTCCTACCTACAACCTTAGACCCAGGTCCTTAGTGTCCCCCCCAGAATTAGGAATATTCCCCGTCACATGAGATCCCCCCCCCTTCTCTCGTACAGCATCGAAGAAAAGAACATTGTCTCGATACGTCTCAGTGAGCAGAAGAAAGACAGACACGTCAACTTGCTGTACGTGGAAGACAGCAACAACATTGGACATTTCGCATGGATCAAGAATCTCTTCCGGCTCGTGAGCTCGCAATTGAGCAAAAATAATGACAGAAAATATATCTGCGATCGGTACGTATATTTAATTAAAAACGCAATATATATATATATACATATAATATAAAAATGTAATATACAGGGTGTCCTATAATTTGCGAACCACCCGTCAGTTGCAGGTAGAGCACGTTGAACTGAATAGAAAAGTCCTCTACCATTTTGCGATTTTCGCAATAATTAATGAGAAATAAATTAAAGAAGATCAGCCAATTCGCGTGACGACGGCGAGAAAAGACAGCCCAGTTTCACATCGTTACTAAGCATGCGGCGAAAAGAAACAGTATAATGTTACACGGTTGCTAGGCGCGCGATGAAGCGGGGAGGAGCGCTTTACAAAAGACAGTAACTACATACGAGTAGCGCTAACTCTGGACCCCCGAGTGGGCTGTCTCTTCTCGCTGCACGCTTATCATCGCTTGAATTGGCTGATTTTCTTTAATTTATTTCTCATTAATTATTGAGAAAATCGCAAAATGGTAGAGGACTTTTTGACTCAGTTTAACCTACTCTACCTACAACTGACGGGTGGTTCGCGAATTATGGGACACCCTATATAAGTTATATATGGGAAAAAAACTAATTATTTGTTTTTACAGATGCTTGCATTATTTCGGTTCGGAAGACAAATTGCAGTCACATACAAAGTCACCGAAAAACTTTTAAATACGATATACAGTAACGTAAAAATTGCTGCTCCGGCAAGATTCAAAGTAGGCTGTCAGGTACGCGTGAGTAAATTCAAGACCATCTTCGAAAAAGGTTTTACACCAAATTGGATTACCGAAAATATTTAAAATTATCAAAGTGCAGAAAACTAATCCTGCGACATATATACTTGAAGATTCGCGCGGAAATTCCGTCGCCGGAGGATTCTACGAGTACGAGTTACATCATGTTGCAAATCCCGATGTATATCGCGTGGTAAAGGTTTTGCGGAAAAGAGGTGATGATGTTTATGTGAAATGGTTGGGACTGGATAAATCTCACAACTCATGGATTCATAAAAATAATATATTATAAACATTTACTTAAAATATATGTACACTCTTTATTTTACAATATATTTATCTAATAATTTTATAAATACAAATATACATATAATATACATATTTATACAAAATATTTTACAACAAATATTATTTACAAAGATATTTTATAATGTCTCCATGGCAATGTATCAGTGGTTTCAGGTATGATATACCGCTTGTCATCGTGAGGACTTAGAGCAATTTTTGTCTCGCGAATGGTGTATACTTCATGCAATTTCGATCTTATACATGACTGACTACGTGTCATTTCAATCTCTTCATTCAAACACCGCGTATAATCATCAAACGTTATCGTTCTCGCGACAACGTTACTCTTGACTCCTTTTACTTTTTTCGTATCTTTCTTGCCATCCACTCGCATACATTTTTGCTCTAAGCCCTACAAATTCGGTCATATCACACCGTT
>NW_028141933.1:0-9701 GCF_030444845.1 Prenolepis imparis
AAGCAGTGGTATCAACGCAGAGTACTAGTAAGAACTCTTCTTGTCCGGTTATTTTATTGTTCGCTCTCGTAGTGGAAAATCCAAGAAGACGACCCTCGCGAACCGCTGCTAAATTGGCGCGAAACCGGCGTAATAGGCGGTTAAGGAAAGCGTTGGCACGGAGTCTGGCTGCGGGCGAAACCTTCGGCTCCCTAGGAAAAATTAACACACCGATTCACACAGAGACAACTAACACATATCACCCTACGGTCTCTCCTATTTCCTCACCCGAACATATAGCAATCCCGCTGACGCCGTCTCCCGCTACCTCTGCTTCTGCAGAACTTTTCGATTCCCCGCGAACTCCTTCTCCTCTTTCTCCCGAACCCGCTATACCTCAGCGGGCCCCTTCCCCTCATTCCTCTGTTTCCTCTGAGGACGCCGATTCTCCGCGGAGCCCGTCTCCCTTTCTTCCCCCTGCTTCTCCCGAACGCCCTGACCCACCTAGATCTCCGTCTCCGGCTCCCTCAACAATCACTCTCGAAGATTCTCCTCCCTCATCCCCAACGTCCTCTGTAAATAGGGAACATCCGGAAGGGTTTGAGGTAATAGATATCGGCGACGACGATTCCGAGGAATTAGAATCGCCTGCCAAGCTCTCATACGAGCAATTTAGAGCTTGGCTGATAAACCAGCTCCCAGGGATACGAGAAGTCCCTGAGGGAGCTTTCACAATTGGTCCAGGCCCCGTAGACCACGAGGTCTTACGCGAATTTCTAGAGACCACTGATAGGAATAACATCATCCCCTGGTATGTTCCAGGGCGTAGATATCCTTTAGCCGTCCCTGCACACCTTCTCCTACGAACCTATCCCCCCTCCACCGCCATAATTACCGAACTCATATAACCTAGAATTCTCTCTCACACGCACAAACATGGACACAAAATTATACATTTATTAGCGTTTAGATTATTGTAACCACCAATCGGGACCCTAAAATTTAAACAATAACACTTTCCCTCGTTGTCTCGATTAACGACCTCCGTATGTATCACCCGCGATTTATACACAATCACTCACTCATACACACGAGCATCAAATCATTTTTTTTCTCTCCTCGACTAAGATAAGTACACAAAATTAGAACAAATAATAACAAGAATAATAATGTATAATAATGTACAATAAGTATAATATGATTCTTATAAATTTAATTCTTCTTTTCTCGTTCTTTAAGAGTAAAATAAATTAATTGTTTAATATGAAGCCTAATACTCTTTAATTTATAACCCGTTCCCACTCATTCCCGCAAACCAAGATCGCACAAGGTCCCATCCTGCGCAAAAGAGATTAAATTCTCTTGCCAAAAAGGGACCACCGAGCGAACGGCCCTTTAAATAGAATAAGAGCGACCCTTGCGGTCGTTGACCTATTTGGGCCCAGACGTTCGTTCGGGTCGAACAGACGGATAGTCTGCCGTCGTTCGAAAAGATAAATTTAGTTACGTCCTTCCTTTCGACTCTTCCTTCCTTGAGTCTGGACGTAACATAAATTTAATTAATCTTTTTTTAAATTAATCTTTTAATTAATTTAAAAAAATTTTTAAATCTTTTTCCTAAATTATATATATATTCTTGATTTATATTTTACATATATGCAAATTAAAAAAATGTGTGTATATGCATTGTGCGTACCATAGGAATATTGGGACTTATAATCAGAGGGACATGATTCACTAGAAACGGGTGAGAATCTGTCATATTTTGCCGATACTTTTGCCTTCGTTAAGATATAACGAATCAGATCCTTTTTTTGATGACGTAGACAACCAGCAGTTCCGAGGATAGTTAAATTAATGAGTTCTTTTGGTCAAATAGAATATCGAGAAATTTTCCAAAATCGAGAATATATATATTTCTATAGATATCATTACATCTCTTTCCTTTTTCACAAAAATGATTTCCAATGCAAATCTCAAAATGTATAATACGGACTCTGCATCATTATCAGGTATACCGCTTCAACAGCTCGAAATAGTAACTTTTTTGAAAAATCTTTCTTATAGTTAATCTACTTGTATATACACACATTATTATTTAATAATTTAAAAAAAAGATATTTTAACGGAGTACTGCAGTGAAATTATTTAATAGTAATTTTAAATTCATTAAAAAAAGGTACTTTGAAAAGAGCACAAAAAATTTCTGAGGCATTGAAATACTATGAGCCATCATGTAAAGATATATTTTGTCCGGATGTCCTTGGAAGGAACAGGAAGGAGCGACTAACAATTGCGGGCTATTTTGCGTGGAATACATCCGCAATTTAAATATTATACTATTAGAAGATTTATTTATAAAAAGAGAAAAAAAAATCCACAAATATAATTCTAATTCTGGTCGAGAAATTCTATAAAAATTCATAATTCTTTAGAAATACTTAAAAGTATCATTAAATAAACTCAATATTAGAGATCATATTGAGAAATAATTAAAAGCCGTAACGAAAATATTGTATGTTGGTACATATGTATTAGAATCAGTTATATTCGCAATATATACAAAATTAACTTTAATTAGAAGAAAGCAGAAGCTTAACTCTTGTCGCAGAATGTTCTACAATTAAAGACAAATTAACTGCATTATGTGGCGAATTTAGACGTACAGCCTCATCTGAAAATTATTTTTTTGAGTCTACATATCATCATAATGCAACTTCATTTGAACTTTTGGTAATGAAGACAGAAGGAAAAGTAGTAAATAAATTATCATTAATAACAGATAGATCCATAAAATCTTGGTCGTGTAATACTTCAATTGTAAAATTTACGATTCGCTTTTAATTGACCATTATCAGAAGTTCCTCGAAACTGTAAATAGATGTACTTTAAAGAATGCACCAAAATTGATGTGTGCAAAGTATTCATACATATACTATAAAAACTTCAAATGCGAAATTGGATCATATGCGTAGCTGTCATATAGATTTAACATTTTGCAAAGGTATGTTTCTTTCAATTCAATTATTATATCGCCTCATTTTCCAAAAGTAAGATATATGAAGCGTTTAATTTATCAACTTACAGTTTTATTATCGAAAAACTGAATATTTAGACAAAGCATTAATTCATGCTGACATAAATACAATAAATAAAATTGTGACTTCTGCACAAGAAAAAGCAGATATATGTAAATATCAACAGACCAATACAATTTTGAGTAATAATGATATTATTTCTAAACATCATAAAGCATTTAAAGTCTCGACTAAACGCTCAGTAAACACACTACAACATATTTGCGAATCATGCGAGAGATTGTTATAAAAAAGATATTTCTAAAGTCAATACCCAGATAGCACGAATGTCAGAAAGATCTCAATTAGAAATTTTATTAAAGATTGCTTTTCGAGCTCTTCATATGATATCTAATAGATTTCAATTTTAAGAAGTCTATTATAAGATTTCTTTAAGATATCTTGTGTAAGAAATTAATTTTACGAGATCAGTAAGAAATCTTTTTTCAGTTAATCAAATAGATTTCTTAATCAAGACAACAGAACGTGTTCTTGTATCTGATGTCTTTTAGATTTGTTCGCGCGTTTGCGCATTATATTAAGATACATATATAGTGTGTTACAATGTGCTTCAGTGTGCTTCGGCGTGGTTTCTTTGTACTTCTAGAAGAATACATCGTGTTGTAGATTGATGTATGATTTAGGTAAGGTTTATGATATAAATATTAATTAAGCAATAAATGCTACAAAAGATAAATACAAAAAATACAGGCTGTAATTAAAGTAATGAATATAAATGTTTAACATAACCAAATCCACAACTAACATAACCTTTATAATCTTTTAAATATATATTTATTATAATAATTATTTTTTTATAGTATCGACAAATAAATTTGAATGACATACAAAATATCCATAATAAAATATATATAATGTTTTTATACATACATATAGGACATATAGGACTGGATAATATTTTATCAAGAAGAGACTGTTTTACTGGAAATCTCAACTGTATGTGGGAACAATAATATATGTTCTTTTATTATAAACTTGAAGAGGAAACTTATCTAGATAAAACTTTTGAGACGTTACCACATCTCCTGACAATATCTCCTGACAATACAGTTATTAATGATGACACAAATGAATCCTTTACGCATCAACATCATACACATTGTTGTAGTAAGTATACAAGCAAATAAGTTTGCTATACTGATTAAATACATTTTTTATTCAATTTTTTGTTAACTTTTCGAGAGAAGGAAAAATTGTTTGAATTTAACTGAGTTGTATGAATTTGATTGAAATATAATTTATGCAAGTCAATTGACTAACACTACGTTTCTATTTGCAGAAGCATGCCGTCATAATCTTCAAGTTATTTTGCACAAGATAAACACACTTGCATTTAGTAGATTTTTATGATAATGAACCCCAGCGAAATAATGAAAATATATTGCCACAGTTTCCGATCGTTACAGTTCAAGAATTAGAAAATTTTAATAAATTATTAAAGGAAGATGCAATAGCTCGTGCACAATATGTAAGTATTTTATGTATTACACTTTCTAAATTTTTTAAAAGCTTGAGAGAGAGATTTTTATTTTATAATATAAAAACATAATAAAAATGCTCATAATAATGAATAATTTCTAATTACGTTATTATCTGTCTATCTATCTATCTAATAATCTATTTATTTATCCGCATAAGAAATATCTAATTTGTGTTATTTTTCATTTTAATCTTATAAACATAAAAGCTTTTTTATTACAATTTAACTAACAATATTAATTTAATTTAAGGTCTGTAATTTTAACTGTTTTTGATTATATAACAATACTAACATATTATATTATTTTTCAGAAAAAAATAATTAAAAATATTGGCGGTAAAGATGTTAAAAAACATGTTCGACAAGCTTTGACATTAATATTAACTGATGAATTGTCATGCAAATTATCATGGACAGGACAGAAAAAAACTATCAAAGTAAAAGATATGAAGTTCCTAAACATAATAATAGGTACATGATTTTTATCTTCATAATATCACATAACTTTTTTATATTCCTTCGAATCACTATTATTATTATTATTATTATTATCATTTTATTTTAGTAATAAAAGTAATAAAAATAAAATTAGTATTAATAACAAAAAATTAGTGATGTAATAATTTATGTTGTAAAATAATAACCACAGTTGTTTTACTAATATGGAAATGGTAACAGTAATTACTATTTTTAAACATTATCATTACAGTTTTTACATCAAAAAATTTATTTTATAATTTTGTTTTTATTGTAACTTTTTTCATTTTTATAAATTTTGACTTTGTTCAAAAGTATTTAGTTTAAAATTAAAACTATTACACAAGCCCATATTCAACAATATATAAATGTAACATCTTTCGTTCATAAATAACAAATTCCCTGATGGTTCTTATAAAAATTGCCAATCATGAAGTAGTATGAATATTTTTATATTGCAGTATACTTATTTCCTAACTATATAACTTTTAATTTCAGAGACTATGATCAATTCTGGGCGTAATTGTACAATCTTTGATGTACAAGATACTATTCAAAAATGGTTACAACATGCAAGCGATCGAGTACGATATTTAGAAAAAAAGCACACTCAAACATAATTTTAAAATTTTTGCATAAAATTTGTTTCTTTTATTTGATATTTTATTTTAATAGTTTATTGTTTATTTCATAATAGTTTATTTTGCTTTTTCATAATAATGGTTTATTTTATTTCTATTATAAAGTTTTATTCACGATTTTTTTATCCTATAGTATATTAATCTATAAATATATATATATATATATATATATATATATATATACATTAAAAATGTTAAATATAATTAAACCGTCCAAAGTTCAAGTAAGTTTAGTTAAAGTCAGTTTAATTCAAGCAAGTAAGTTTAGTTAAAGTTTAGTTAGTCATAAGTATTTTATATCATAAAATATAAGTATGTTTTGAAATATAAATAAATAATTTTAAAAGATTCACATTTTTTATTTTATAATTTAATATTAAAATAATGACACACACCTGAATAAGTATATATATATAATAAAAATTTTGAATATTTTAAGATAAAGTTATTAAAGCTTATTAATTCGATTTAATCTAAACACTAAATAAACACGAAGTTTCTGGTGAAATATTTAATTAGCAAAATAAGCTCTCCAAAGAAAAAGATATGAATGACAATGTGAAAGATCATCAATATAATATGAAGAAAA
Organism: Prenolepis imparis; assembly: GCF_030444845.1. Lineage (NCBI taxonomy): Eukaryota > Metazoa > Arthropoda > Insecta > Hymenoptera > Formicidae > Prenolepis > Prenolepis imparis. The sequence goes on from NW_028141933.1 coordinate 6,265, forward strand.
ATCAATCGTCCTTTATTGTCAAAAACTCCCTTTGAAGAACTTGCTAAATATATCACCAAAGACTTGGTGTTTTCTTAGTATTTTGAATGTCTTAGGGTGACTTCAACCAAACTCTGATTAACTTAAGCGACGATTTTATATCTTTGTCTCTTTTTAGATGCGTTCTTAAAAAGAGACAAATATATAGTTTAATCGATGATTAAACTATATATCTTTGTCTCTTTTTAAGAACGCATCTGAAAAGAGACAAAGATATAAGTTTAATCGTCGATTAAGTTAATCAGAGTTTGGTTGAAGTCACTCTTAGAATATAAGTCTTATTGACTTCCTAAACATGAACTCCTAAATATATCTAGTTTAAGATATCTTTTTGATTTCTATTATAAGATCTCTAAAAAAAGTAATCTTTTTGATGTCTATCAGAAGAAGTCTTTTTCTTCTCTAAATACGACGCATAAGAGCTCTTTCTGAGCTCATTATGTTGTCTTTCTAAAGCAATTTTTGGATGTCCAAATCTTGAATGAGAGAACATTAAGAATTCTTTCTGTTATCAACTTGCTATCTGGGTAGTCTTCAAGAGCACAAATAGACATTCAAATTTGAAGAGATTTCATAACGTATGTACAATAATAAAAAGTTAATGCGTAATATATATGTACTTATTGTGTAAGCAACTTTTGAAAGGGCTTAATTTCTATATATTGCATCTTAAATAATCTTCTTAGATGAAGTGCACGAAGTAATATTATCTCTTAATACATTAAAAAAATTTTTATACGGAGAGTTAAAACGTATGAAACTGTTCTTAAAATAAGAACTGTTATTAATAAGAAGTTGCCTCGAAAACAAATGGTTAAAGGTAAAAAAAGTTACAGGTAGAATATTTCATTTACCACTTTTGTTACAGGAAATATTGAATAAATTATATCTTATATTGATCCATTAAATAATAATTATAAATTATGTATATTAGTTAGAGGTATTTCGACAAAATCAAAAATTATTTGCGAAGGGACAATTAATGTTAAAAAAGTATTTGCCGTTTTAACGTAATTAAAGCACAACAATGATTTATTCTATCTTATATATTACATTGTCAAATGATCATAATATATTATGTTTAGCAAAATTTAAATCGCAAAGTTTAAAAAAATTTAAATTTCCAATTGGAAGAAACAAAAAATAATACGGAAGCGATAGTAGCAGATGAACCTCAATTATTAAATAATTTGATAAAAAAAGACGAAAAATCCTTTTTTAAAAAAGATATGTAAAGTCGATTGCTCGAATATCTCGAAGTTTATTGTTGTCACTTTTCCGCGATGCTCATTGGCTGTCAAGATTCGCGTTGTGCGTTATATTCGTACACGGAAAAAAAAATGATGTTGTATCAACAGCATCAGTGTAATTGAAATAAATTTGGTTGATGCAATAACAATATTAATGAACGAAAAACATCTAATACTTGTTTTAATAATTGAAATATTTGATCTAATAATATTACTGTATTTGAAAAATTTTGTTGTATCAATCACATATCTACTCATCCTATACACATCTTTCTTTATTATAATTACATTTAAATTAAATAACTTGCTTGATATATAATTGAATATAATGTAATCCATGTAACTATATCTGCTGTCGGCTCAACTGTGTGAAATAATTAAAGTAAATTAACGGTAGGGTTAACGTTTATGCGGTTAATACAATTGCATTATCTTGTTGATTGAAATACAATTAATTTTATCTATATACATTTTGTATATTAGTACAAATGAATTATTTGTCAGATGTTACACTTAAATATTATTCATTTATACACAATTGTTTTTTAGAGAAAATAGAAATGTTTGTACATTGATTATACATCTGCTTGATGCAATCAACACATGTAATCATTAATATTTTTGTGTTTTAATTGTATCAAGCGGAGATGTAATCAATATAAAACTATTTTTGTTTCTTTTAAACAAAAAAATGCGTATGATTCAATAATATTTAACTATAACACCTGACACACATAATGCTGTTAATTTAACTATGTAAAATACTTAAAACAAGTCAACGACACAATTAATATCATTATTAGGAATAACTGTAGACGACCCAACTGGCTTAATTGATTTTTATTAATTCGATGTCATATAAAAATACAGACTACGTTTCGACCTTTGGTTCAGGTCCTTATCAAGTCTAAAATTATATAAAAAATAATAATACGAATATATCAAAAAGAAAATCATTTTATGGATGTATAGCGTAAACCAAGTGAAACTAACGATAGGTATAAAGTAAATCATTTAAACATACCTTACGTAACATTTAATAAAATTTCAACAAGTTAAACTTCTCTAAATACATATGATGTGTCAACTAACGTTTCATAGAGATGGTAAAGAACAAACTAAGTTAAACATCCTTTATTATTCTATCATAAATAGGATTTAAATTCTCTGTGTCTTTATGTAGGTTAATCGTGTTGTTATATTTTTTTATATAAAACATTTCGGCTATCTCTCTTTTCCTAGTATGTGTTTCCCGATGTAAAATATTAAAGGTTGTCCAATTAAAGTCATGTAAATATTCATTTCTATGTTTGCTTATAACGTTCTGGTTACTACTATGCAATTTTATGTTATTCATATGTTCTTTTATCCGAGTATTTAGGTGTCTTTTAGTTTGTCCAATGTATGTAGCGTCGCAGTCGTTGCAGTCAATCTTATATACAATCTCGGTCATATCCGCTTTAGGCAATTTGTCTTTTCCGCGTTTAATTACATTGTCTAGTTTTTTTAGTATCGTGTAAATAACATTTAAGCCTGTTTTCTTAATAGATCTCGCAATAATATCACTTAAGTTTTTAATATACGGCATTAAAATACAAGAAGAAATATCAAAATCATTCTCTTTGTCAGCAACGTTATGAGAGTTTTTTAAAAAACATGTTCTTTTATAGATATAACGCTCGATGATCGTCATAGGAAAGCAATTATTAGACAAGATTCTTTTTACAATATGTAAGTTCCCATTATGGAAACGATCATCAGATAACAAAATAGCGCGATCAACTAAGTTATTGATGGTGTTCACTTTGTATTTAAACGGATGATTGGAATAATAATTTAAATATCTACCAGAAGAGGTAGGTTTCCGATACCAATTCGTCATAAGTTTCCCATCGTTTCTAATAACCATTGTGTCTAAAAAGTTAATCCTGTTATTTGTTTCAATTTCATGCGTAAATTGCAGCCGATGATGATAACTGTTAAATGTGGTCAAAATAGTGTCAATTTCAGTACGCGGTACTACCGCAGTTAAGTTAAACTTAACCCCTTTAGTAATATTGACAGATCGAAATGGATAGTAAATCTCATTGTCAGTAATAAAATAATCCCTGAGAACAGATACAAGTACTCTGCGTTGATACCACTGCT
>NW_028141934.1:0-9625 GCF_030444845.1 Prenolepis imparis
GCTCTGCCTCACATGAACCATTGTTGCCAATAATAGAGCCCAGATAATTAAAGTTCTCTACCGTTTCCAGGTCGTGCTCTCCGGTGAGTACCAGCTTGTTGGAACGGTCCACAACCATGATCTTGGTCTTAGATCTGTTTATGGCGAGTCCCATTTCATTGCTGATTTCTTCCATCCTATTCAGCAAGGTTGCCATTTCGGCCTCTGTGGTGGCAAAAAGTGTGGTGTCGTCAGCATAGCGCAGGTTGGTGATTCTCTCGCCGCCAACAGAGATTCCTCCCTCCCATCCTTCGCATGTTCGTCTCATTATGTATTCTCCATATACATTGAACAAGATGGGGGACAATATACATCCCTGGCGTACGCCCCTCTCGAGACCGAATGGTTCCGACAACACTTCGTCGATCCTCACGACACCCTGGCTATCGCGATATAGGGCGCAGAGGAGCGCTGATAGGTGTTGTGGTACTCCCATCTCCGTCAGTACCCTCCACAGGCTACCCCAGTTGACACAGTCAAACGCCTTACTATAGTCAACGAAGCATATGATCACGGGTGTGTCGAATTCGTAGGACTTCTCAATGACCGTGGGCATCTCCCTCTGCGGCGGACAGGATTAGGAACTGGCGGGTGATGGATGAGGAGACCCTCTCTGACCATTTGTACATTCAGATGAGGGTCGACATCACCCGCCGGGAGGTGCTGAACCGCGCCCAAGGGGGGGACCTACCCAGAAGGTGGGCCCTAGCCAAGTTGGATCCTGACAGGTTGGTGGCAGCCATGCTCTCTGCCACCTGGCCCGGTGCAGAAGCACCACTAGGGATTATGGACCAGGTGGCATGGCTCGGGGAGACCATGAGAGATGCTTGTGACATCTCCATGCCCCGAGCCAAGCCGAGGCCGCAAAGAGCGGCGTACTGGTGGACGGAGGAGATTGCAGAATTAAGACGCACCTCTCGTCCAGGCCAGACGCCGCTTTAAGCGGATGAGAAGGAGAGGCCTCGGCGACGATGACGAGGGCGTGGCAGAGGCGCTCGAGCGTTACAGGGCAGCTCGTAACGCATTGAGCGCCGCCATCAGAGCGTCTAAGGCGAGGTCTTGGGATGAGCAGTTCCAGGGCCTCAATGCGGACCCTTGGGGGAGTCCATATATGGCAGTGATGAAGAAACTGCGGAGATGGACGCCCCCCGTGACGGAGGCATTGGACACCGAAGTGTTGGAAAATAGTCTATCGATCCTCTTCCCACAATGCGATAGGGTTCCTGAGCTACACGTTAGGGAACCCGTCGCGTGGGAAGAGGAATATGAGGTGTCCAGTGCTGAGTTGGCCGGGATTGCCAAAAGGCTTAGGGCTCGGGGAAATAAAGCCCCGGGGCCTGATGGCATTCCTGGAAGGGTCTGGCTATATGCCATGACGCACCTGTCAGAACCAATGCGACGGCTATACACCGACTGCCTCAAGTCGGGAGAGTTCTCCCCAGTCTGGGGTAAGGCCAAATTGGTCCTTATCCCAAAAGGGGGCAGAACAGACGGAGCGCCTTCCGCGTATAGGCCCATCTGCCTGCTCGACGAGGTCGGCAAAATATTCGAACGAATCATAGCCGACCGGCTCGTCAGGCAGATGAAGGAAGTGGGGCCGGACCTCCACGAGGACCAGTTCGGATTACGCGAACACAGATCGACGACGGACGCAATTTTGCGCGTTAGAAACCACTGATACATTACCATGGGGACATTATAAAATACCTTTGTAAATAATATTTGTTGTAAAATATGTATATTTTGTATAAATATGTATATTATATGTATATTTGTATTTATAAAATTATTAGATAAATATATTGTAAAATAAACAGTGTACAAATATTTTAAATAAATGTTTATAATACATTATTTTTATGAATCCATGAGTTGTGAGATTTATCCAGTCCCAACCATTTCACATAAACATCATCGCCTTTTTTCCGCAAAACCTTTTCCACGAGATATACATCGGGATTTGCAACATGATGTAACTCGTAATCATAGAATCCTCCGGCGACGGAATTTCCGCGCGAATCTTCAAGTATATATGTCGCAGGATTAGTTTTCTGCACTTTGATAATTTTAAATATTTCGGTAGTCCAATTTGGTGTAAAACCTTTTTCGAAGATGGTCTTGAATTTACTCACGCGTACCTGACAGCCTACTTTGAATCTTGCCGGAGCAGCAATTTTTACGTTACTGTATATCGTATTTAAAAGTTTTTCGGCAATCTCCGGAGTAATATCGATAGGTTTCATGCCGATAGTGCGGTTTTCGCGCATTGTACTCTGCAACGAGTCGGGACAGCGCGTCGATCCACTTGTAATTGCCATTAAGTGTAAACATTTTCCACATATTGTTCTTTAAAGTACGATTAAATCGTTCCACCACTGAGGCTTTCATAACAGAATACGTCGAGTAATGATTGAAGTTGTGTTTTTTTACGAGTTTCTGCACATTTGCATTGTAAAATTCTTTTCCTCTATCGGTTTGTATGTTTCTCGGACATCTCTTGCTATCTCGAATTATCTCGGCGATAGCGTCAGCTGTTTCGCGTCCGCTCTTATTCTTGAGCGGCAGGGCCCATGCATACTTGCTCAACACATCGATGACGGTGAGTATGTAATTGTATCCTTTGTTGACTCTTGCATAAGGACGCATCTCGACCACGTCAGCTTGCCACAGGTCGTCGTATCCACGTACTATGACGCGTCTACGCGGAAAATTTCTTCTCGCTGGAGCATGCAATTCCTCCACGAGTAGCTGCTTTTCAGAGGTGTTTGATCGAGGCATATTTGTAATAATGTGATATAATTTTCACATACAGTTCTTTATGTATCTTTTGATGTAGTCTGCGTTACAACCATTTTATCCAGCGTTAATAATAGCGCCTGCATATTCCTTTCAAGCCTGATTATTTTTTTCTCAATTTCTTTCTGTTGATCTCTCAAAAGCTTGACACTCGCTTCGACATATCGTTTGTTGGCTGCATCATTATCATCTTCCGGTTGCGCTACACGTCGTATCTTGCGCGACCTTGCGTCATAGCCGGAGGTTGTTAGACACAGAGTGTTATCGCGCACGTAATTTCTTAGTAATCCATTCCATTGATAATATGAATTATTATTGTTCGACGTTCCAAGTGATAATCCAAATTTATTAATCGACATTTCGATACCACTAATATTGACAGACTGACTCGTATCGTGGATGTATAACTTAATTTATAATAATGCCAGCTTCGTAAAGTTCCTCGATAATCGACAATATTTCATTGCCGTGGGCGTTGTTGCCGGCTTGACGTGAAGCTTCGAGCAATCGCAGACGATCTACCAACTCGTTGGGATCATTCCAATGCACATAATCAATCTTATTATTGTTTAAGGTCATAGCATGCGGTATACCTTTTCCAGATTTTTTATCAGAGAATAATGGTGCGATTATATATTTATATTTGTATCCCTTGTTACCTAATACTGGCTGATTCACATTACCATTTCGTTTGTGCGCATTTGTTCTTATCAATATACTTTTGTAGTTCTGCAAGTCGTTTGCAGTATATATTTCATCGTCGGGAATTCTCTTGAAAACCAACTCGTAAAGACCTGCTGTTCCAATGTATTTTGATCCATCGATAATTATATTATCATTTTTATCCACATCGAAATTTTTATTACCGAGCATCATTCCTTTGTCGATAAATTTAACACCGTATACGTAATCCATCTTGGAATTTTTATCTTGACTCAATATAGCTGCCACATATTTTTGAGCAAGTGGACCCAGGTGATTTCGCAATGAATTTTGACCCTCAGATGTTTGTAATGAATGTTGAATTGATGTCACAAGCGATTCAGGTGAAGTCTCGAAAATTTCCTCGATAGACGTCTTATCATGCAATAATTGCCTTAGTTGTACATCTTGTATCGGAGTAGAAGTAGTTGCATCCAATAATTGTTGCATTCGCCTGCTTTTGATTCGCTTTGGAGTAGAAGTTATACCGCTCAATGATATATTTGATCGCTTTGTTTTAAACTCTTTTTTCTCTCCGAGCATACTCGATGGTTCAATCTTTTCTTCACCAGACTCAACACCGACTGTATTTTCAACAAGCTGTTTCAGAGGTTCAGAGATTGGTTTAAAATGCCTCTCCAATGCATCGTCCTCCTCCATTTTACCAGTTTTCAAGAAACGATATTTTTTACGGATTGAATCACTAGTTTTCGCAATCTCTCTCACAATCTTTTCACGATCGTTATTCATCATGTTGCAATTTAGACGTTGCTCGATCAATGTGTCGAAAGCGACTAATTGCTTTGCGGTATTGCAAATTCATTAAATCCTTTTCTATATCGTCCATTAGTCAGCGGACTGTCCTTGTCAATCGCCGCGAATCCATATTTATGTTGCCAACATTTCTGACAAAATGCGCGAAAATTATTGTATGACATATCTGTATTTACGTGATCGTTGTACACATGTTTCAAGTTTGTCCCATCTTGTTTAAATAAAATTAATAAGTTTGCATTGTCACGTATAAGATGCTTGGGTATCTTGGCATACGTTTGACAAAGATAGAAACAGTCGGCGCTCGAGTGTCGTCCCATTGCAAAGTACTCTCTTATCATATCTTGCTTGTCGCATGCCACATCATCAAAGATAAAAATGGAATTTGGAAGCGCCTCACTCGGTGGAATGACATCGCTATTATTAGAGAATGTAAAATAACCAATTTCTTCTATCGGTGATAGCAAATTTTCCAAATATTGATATTTCGGTTGTTGAAGCGATTTCGAGTAAACGTACATGTTCTCGAAGCGAACACCATACGGGCTTTCTATCAAACTAATCAACGTGTTAGTTTTACCGCAATTCGAGGGGCCGCAGATGATACCGCGTATAGTATTTGGTAGCATGTTTCCATGTCTTCGTATTTCTTTATCCAACATTAACCGTGTTTTATCGTCGAAATTTGTAACTTTGATTATCGTCGATTGCTGAACGAAGCGCATGTTTTCTCTCGAATGAATGAATGAGTCATGGAGAGCCTATTTATAGCTGCGAACCATGAATCGCTCAGTACCGAAAAAATGTTTGTTCTGCTAACAAGTGCTTCCGATATTCACGGTTTAAGCGCCGAACAGCTGCAATTTGTACCAAAAGCATTTTTATTGCGATATGAAAATCACATCCACTACGTGTGGGATAAGCTTCCGGAACACATAAAGGCAGATCCAGAGATTCAGACCTGTCGCCGTTGTTTCAAACATTACAATCGACCGTGACAGTAAACGCACATCGACGGTCCAGCGCCGATGATAAAGGATTGCAGCGAATGTCAACGAAAATAGGTAGTGGTCTCTTTAATCGCGCGATAAACGCACTTCCGATCGAATTCCATATCCCCGGCTATCAGTTTTGCGGTCCGGGGACTCATTTGGAAAAGCGGTTGGCTAGAGGTGATCGAGGTATTAATCCATTGGGTGCCGCGTGTCGCGAGCACGACATTGCATATTCTCAAAGCAACGCCCTCAGAGAACGACACGTTGCTGATAATATACTCGCTGCGAAAGCGCGAAAACGTATTACTGCGAGAGATTCGACTCTTGGTGAAAGAGCAGCCGCTACGACTGTTTGGGCAGTTATGAAAGCAAAGACAAAATTCGGTATGGGGATGAAGACGAAAAAATCTTTGAAAAAGAAGAAGAAACGAATACTGCCTGTGGCGAAGCGTGGTGGTATCTTGCCAATTTTACCATTGTTGGGAGTTCTCGGTTCGTTGGCCGGTGGAGCAGCGGGAGTCGCAAAGGCTGTGAATGATAGCAAGGCTGCGCAACGTCAGCTTGAAGAAATGCAACGTCATAATCGCGCTATGGAAGGTCGTGGAGTTTATCTCGCTCCATACAAGCATGGACAGGGATTCTCAACTAAGAAAAAAAAACGTCAAAAAAAATCGCTAAAAATGCCTGCGGGTGTAACAACTAATGTACAATTGCAACAACTGGCAAGACGTATGCGTATACCATTCTTTAGAGGTGTTTTCATGCGCAATAATTTACCGATAAGCGGTATACGACAAAATGAAAGCGGTATTGTAAATTTGGATGATGTTGATGGTTCCATTGGGTGGCATATGTAAAGAGAGGAAATCGAGCAATATATTTCGATAGTTTTGGCAATCTTCAACCACCCAAAGAATTGGTGCAATATTTAAATGTTACGAAAATAGAATACAATCACACATCCTATCAAAATTATAATCAGAATAATTGTGGACAATTGTGTTTACGATTTCTTCAAACGACTGATATAAAGCCTGTCAATCCATCATCACGATTCAGTTTGAGAACATGTCGCTAACACTAACGTTGACTGGTAAAAGTAGCGTTCTCGCTGTAAGCTACTTTCCAGCTATAGATTTATCGAATGGTGATTATGAGCTCGGTTTAACAGATTTTGAAACTTATCATACGATACCGAATGTAAATTCTAAGAATAATAAATTTTACTTTGATAACGATGACAAGGAAATTACGATACCCGAGGGATCATACGAAATACAAGCTATAGATGAGTATATGAGACGTGCAATTTCACAATATCCTTCCAATAAGGAGCAGAATGAAGATGCAATAGTGCTTCGCGCCAATCATAATACTCTAAAGAGCGAAATCAAATGCATCTATAGAATAAATTTTAGTAAACCAGACAGCATAGGATCGCTGTTGGGATTCTCGTCGAATCGTATATTGCAACCTTATAAATGGCATGATTCGGATTTACCTATAAATATTATTAGCGTGAATATTATCCGTATAGAATGTAGCGTCACCACTGGTGCGTACAGTAATGACAAGCGTGTACACACGATACATGTATTTTCACCGAGCGTGCCACCAGGATATAAGATATCGGAAACGCCTGCACAGATCATTTATCTCCCGATCGTCGTACGGAGCATTACTGATCTAACGATACGCATTGTTGATCAAGAAGGACGATTGCTGGATTTTCGAAGAGAGTAAGATTACACGTACGGCGTCGACAAAATTAGCGTGTAATGTTCGTGCTAAATGATACGGAGCACGTGAGAGACAATAATTTTACGAGGGACAATACTTTTGCGAGAGCAGCTGCGGCGGCTGTAGTGAGCGATAATAATCAGAGATCTCGTTACACTAAAAAGAAACTCAGCGCATTGAATCGCAAATTTTTAAAATCATTGGGATTCATCGTGCGAAAAGATGATTGACATTTTGAATATTGGTGGTGAGCCAGTCTTTGATGATCGTATCGTCAAGGTTGAGACACATACGTACAATCCATACGCCAACTCATCGTTTGGACATAGCTATGAGATACGGATACCTATACACCACCAGGATTTGTACACGTTACCGTGCGAAAGCTTTCTGTATGTTGAGGGAAAGTTGACGGTATTTAAAATAGATGCAAATGAAACGCTGGTATTGGCAAATAACTGCGTTGCGTTCATGTTTGATGAAATTCGATATGAACTCGATGGTGTGGAGATTGATCGCAACAGAAACGTTGGAATAACTTCTACGTTGAAAAATTATGTCTCTTTAACTACCGAGAGAAGTAAAATCTTGAAGAATGCCGGGTGGAATATGACGCATAATGGATCATGTGGTGATAGTTGCATGTTTAACTTTTGCGTACCGCTCAACATGCTGTTGGGATTTTGCGAAGATTACAAGCAAGTTGTGATTAACGCTCGCCATGAATTAATTTTGATACGTTCGCGCAACGACAACAATTGTCTGTATGGACGTGCGGAAGCTGATATTGAATTGATCAAGATACAATGGCGTATGCCGCATGTAATATTGAACGAAATCAATAAACTATCCTTGTTACGAGCATTGGAAAGCGGGCGATTCTTAAACATGAGTTTTCGCTCTTGGGATCTGTATGAATTTCCGCTGTTACATAGTACGACCAAGCATTCGTGGACTGTGAAAACCGCCTCTCAGCTGGAAAAGCCGCGATATGTGATCTTTGCGCTGCAGACTGGTAAAAAGAATGTTATGACAAAAGATAAGTAACAATGTAGGCTCCCTGCATTGATAAATTACAAATTCAAAAGGAGGCTATATGGAGCCACGCGTAGGGTGTAGGTACGCAAATATTAAAAACAAACTTGTTGGAATAACAAATTTATTGAATCTAAACGTTTCGGTCCTTTCTTTGGACCTTCTTCAGTAAATTTAATACAATAAATAATAATGGGGAATCTACATACTACCGCACGTAGCGCAAAAGCCGTGAGCCCCCCCTATCGATATCCCATTGGATAGACAAAGTGACATAATATGTCAGGTACTCAAAGTGGACTCTAATGACGGGTATAGTGAGGAATTTACGAAAGGGGGCTCACTCTTACTCACACACTCATCCATCGCACGTTCACACGACCGTACGCGGACACGCCCGACGCACGAGTGAAGAAGATATTCGTTTTGATGCTATTTATAAGGCGCCCTACCACGGCTCATAGCCTGTTATCGAAGTCAATGTCAAACAATGTGTGGAATTTATTTCTCCTTCTCTCTCTCCCTCTTCCCCTCCCTCTCCCTCTCCACTCTCTCCCTCTCCCCCTCTTCCCCACCCCCTCCGTCACCCTCCCTCTACCCCTGTCCCCCTTCCTATCGCTTCCCCCCCTTTCTCTATCTCCCTCTCTCAAACATACGATGTATGGAGATTAATGTTACAAATGATTTATGGCTCTCTAAAGGAATTCGATAACAACTAAACGAAGACCGTCTTTCAAGAAATTTGAGGCATATTTGTCACAACAGATATATATGCTTGACTTAGACACTCTGTGTCTTCTTGTCGGTTTAGGCCATTTATCTGGCGCCCGATAAACAGCATCTCTGAAACAAGTCTCTTCCTTAGAAACGGTTCCTCATCCAAGATCTCAACGGTTCCTCATCCAAGATCTTATCCCAATCAAATTCGTGGTTATTCAGCCTGTGATCCGTGATCACGGATTTTTGCGCGGTGTTTCTTTTTATGTGATTTCTGTGCTCTCTAATGCGTGTTCTCAACTGCCTGCTGGTCTGACCGACATAAGAGGCATTACAATTTTGACATGAAATTTTGTATACAACGTTATTATGCCAGTCTTTCTGCAGTGTGTCTTTATGCACGCGGATAAACGAGCGTAACTTATTCAAACCTGTGTAGGACATTTTTACATCTAGATTACGGACCACATGGCTAAACCGCTCGGACCATTTGGGTATGTATGGGACATTAAAATATGCAACGCGAGCCGAATTAGTACTCTGCGTTGGCGTGACCTATTATTATTAACCCTGAATTATTATTTTTATTTCTCGCAAACAAAGTCCTAAGCCTTTCGTGAAATGTTTCAAAAATCAGTTGTAATGGATACCCATTATCACGTAACACCCCAATGACCAATTCGAGGTTCTTTTGGTGATATCTTGGATGTGATAACCAGAAAGCCCTATCTATTAGGCCAAATATTGTGCCTCTCTTGTGGCAGAGAGGGTGACAGGAGTAATAATTCAGATATCTTCCCGAGTACTCTGCGTTGATACCACTGCTT
>NW_028141935.1:0-9531 GCF_030444845.1 Prenolepis imparis
AAGCAGTGGTATCAACGCAGAGTACTCCCCGCAGGGGGGGCGGAACCCACTGTGTCCACGCATACACTTTTCCACGCGAAGCGAGGTTCCACATGGGTTTGCAACTTTTCACGCGAAGCGAGGTTCCACCCAGACCTATGTGTTTAGTTTTTTGGCGGTGAAGTAATTTGTCGAACAAGTGACCGTGTCGGTTAAGTGTACTTGTCGGTTATGTGAACTGTAGGTCAAATAACCGTGTCGGTTATGTATACTTGTCGGCCATGTTAATTGTCGATTAAGTGATGTTGTCGGTCAAATGTATTGTCGACCAAATGGTGTCGGTCAAGTAAATCGTCGGACAAATGATTGTCGGGGAAATGTACTAGACCCAGTTATTAAAGTAAAATAACAACTAACACATAACCTATACATTAAATAAATCAAAATATAATATATTGATATAACCTTGATTTGGTTTCTCTATATCCTCTTCGTTTAAAAATAAAGTTAATACTTCATTAGTTTCTTCTATTAAAACTGGAAACTCGTGTAATTGTTCCATGATGAAGGACTTGTTGTGTGTGTGTGTTCCGAATTACAATACACTGCATAAACGCATTAAACGCATCAGTTGCCTCAAGTCGAAATAGAAGCAGTCAATGCGCTGAAAAGAGGGCTAAGAATTCAGTACGGTTAGTATAATCTAGGGAATTCTGAGCGCTACCAAAGCGCTACCAATGCGCGCATTAGTTAAGGGTCGGCAGGAGACACGGTGGAGACGCCTATCGGCCGGCCGGGAATTACGGATTCGTTTATATAAGATTTTAGCCAAAATACTGAATGAATCCGATTAAATTTACGATATTTCTAATCAGTAGAATTGTCCGCAGCCCGCTAAAGAGCTATTTTTTGGAAAAAACGTAAAAATAAAATTTATAATAAATTTGGTGAAATACGCAGCTAGCAACGGGTAAGGTTGGGTTAGCCAGGAGTCCGTATTTAATTTATTATAAATTTTTCAGAGCAAAAATGCAAAATCCGACTCTTAGGTGGGCTGCTTTATTATATAAAGAATATATAAAAAAATAATTTCACGAAGCTACGTGACTTCTTCGATGCAAAATCTTATATGAAAGAATCTCACTAGATCTATATCTAAGAGCAGCTCATGGGGAATTTTCGTGGTAACATACTGACAAGAGTGACAAGGAGAGATTATCGCATTCTGTCTTTGTCTCTCTTGTATCACGAATATGACTAATAATGAGAAATAATCTTTTTAGAAATATGTATACCTATAATTTATAATTATATTATTTATTATATTTCTTTATTTTAGAAATATATACCCCGATAGGAAAACATTTTATGACAAAATCTAAATGAAATTTGAAATGCTGCAATTATGTATCTATATATATATATATATATATATATATATATAAAACAATACATGTAGAAAAGAATATATTATATATAAATATTTGCACAATTTATTTCTAAATAGTTTTTCAGCAAAACAGTAGCGTTATGGCGAATCATCTAGATGAAATATTTACAAAATATAATTTGGAAAGAAATTACCTAATATAATTGATAAATATATTTGAGTTTTATTATTTTTAAAATATTTTATAAAATGAAGTAAATAAATATATATATTTATTTATATATATATATAAATGACATTTTGCCAAAAAATAATTTTATCAATTTAGGGTCTAAATTATGCACAATTATTATTATATTTATTCTATAATGATTGTGTAATATTTTATTTATAATATTTCATAATTATAATTTCTGAATAATTGTGCACAAACTTATATATATATATATATATATATAAGTTTGTGCACAATTATTCAGAAATTATAATTATGAAATATTATAAATGATAAATATTACAAAATCATTATAGAATAAATATAACAATAATTATGCATAATTTAGACCCTAAATTGAATAAAATTATTTTTTGGCAAAATGTCATTTAGAAATTTTTTTGACAAAACTGTTGCGTTATGGCTAAGCATTTTTGCAATCATTATGAAATTCCTTCTTTGTGTGATGCAATTATTGTACAATATTTGAGCCATTTTCCTATCGGAGTAAAATATAAATATAATAAATAATATATATATAGATATATATATATATATAATATAAGCTAATAATAAAAGCAATATAAAGAATAAAATGAATAATATAAGAAATTATATAATACTGTTTTGGAATTTATGCTATTTATTTCTATTTATTTTTTTTTGGTATGTGCATTACATGCACTAAACAATTTGTTTCAAGAGCGTGGCTTTAGCAAACAGGAATTGGATCAGATTTGTTACAGTGTCCTGATGTATGGATTAATCCTAATCATAAGTCATTACTAGGACTTGGCAATTATGATATTAATGTTATTATGGCTGCTCTTCAAAGAAGAGCTGTATGGTTCAACAAGCATAGGTCTGTACTTTTGTATTAAGAAATATGATTATAATTCTTACATTTTTTATTTTATAGGGATCCTAAGTGTCTTTGTCTAGACAACATTGAGGGTTTTATACTTAATGCTCCAATTGAATATAAACTAGGTTTTGTGTTACTTCCTTTGAAACGACGTCATTGGATTGCTCTAAAAAAGATTCATGGTGCCTTTTATAATCTTGATTCAAAACTGGACTCACCCAATTAATAGGAAAGGTCATTAAATATGAAATTAATTTTGTTGAAAGATATATTTTTTATATACGTATTGTGCAATATTAATTATATATTTTCTCTTATATTAGGACAACGATTTACTCATATATTTAAAGGACCAGATAGATAGCCAGAAAAAAGAGCTATTCCTTGCTGTTTCTAGAGAAATTGATAGCAATCAAGGATGGTTAATAGACATATGTGAAAACAAAGAAGACAATAACATGGATCATGATTCCAAGTATATCGAAGACGGATATCCAGATTTAGATTTGAAGAAATCAGAATCCAGAGAAATGAATGAAAATGAAGAATTTCTTGATAACAAAAATTCTAGATAATTGGGGGCATCATGCTCCACAATTGTTTATTTATTTATGGTTACAATCTTAAATAAAAAAGGTGGCTATAGTTGTTACAAAGAAAGACTTGAAATTATAAAAACAAAGGAAGAAAAATAAAGCAAATAAAGAAAATTACGTATAAGTGTTTCACAGTAACATTTTTATTCCACATAATACAAATAATTATATATATATATATATATATATATATATATATATAATTGCTTGAGCACGCATATGATTTGGAATTTATATTAATATAAAAATATGATGTTTTACATCATATTTTTATATTAATATAAATTCCAAATAAAAACTTTTTTCCCTTTTCCTCTTCTCCGGCCTCTCTGACCTCTTTGATAAGTTGGTGGTGCTTGTGGTAGCGGTGGTGCTTGCGGTGGCGGTGGTGGTGGTGCTTGTGGTGGCGGTGGTGCTTGTGGTGGCGGTGGTGCTTGCAGTGGCGGTGGTGGCAGCGGCTGTTGGAGCCGTCGCTCGCGGAGGCGTTGGCGATACCGCCTTCTTCGCTCTGATTGAGGCAACTATAAAAAAAATAATAATTTTATAAAATAATTTTAATTTTATTATTTTAATTTTTATTATTTTAATTTTTATTATTTTAGCCATTTTAATATGTATAAAATTAATTAAACCGATTCGAGTAGATATTAAATTAATTATATTAATTATATTAGTATATAAAATAATATTTCTACAAATTATATACTTACTGCTTGTTGTCGTGCGTTAGGCATTATAATAATGCATCCGGGCCCAGGCGGCCTGGGCGGTAGGCCGTGCACCGGTAGTCCGTGCACAGGTAGGCCGTGCACAGGTAGGCCGTGCACCGGTAGTCCGTGCACCGGTAGTCCGTGCACAGGTAGGCCGTGCACAGGTAGGCCGTGCGCAACGGCAATCTGCCTATCTTCATTTGGCACGTCCGGTTGCCCGTGCTCATCCGGCACGGGTAGTCCCGGTGGCGGTAGCGGTATTGCTGCAAAAAATGTTTTATATATATAATGCATACAATATTTGCACATGTATTTATATACATACATGTATATACATCGATAAATATATAAAGGTCAAATAGAGGTTATTACAGGTTAGAAAAAATCATGGTGTACAAAAATAATGTTACGCCATAAATGAATAAATGAATGTTTTATATATAAATATATAAAATGTGCAATATTTTTATATTTGGGTATAATATGTACGTATACATACATATACATATATAAATACATATATAAATAAAGAGAACAATTACTTACCACGTTCACGGTTCGCCATTATGCTAACATGTACTATCGATTATCGAGTGCAATTATATCGTTTATATCACGCGATCTAAGCTTCCATATGGTTTCAGTAGCACAGAGTATATAGAGTATAGAGTATTGTTTTGGCGTCAGTGCAGAGTGTTCTGTGTTATTAGAGTATTTATTAGAGTATTTATTAGAGTATTATTAGTATTATTAGTATTATTTAGAGAGCATATACATTCATTATGCCTAAATATACTAATAAGATGAAAACAGCTTCGGCACAACGTGTGTCTTTATCACAAAAAATGCGTCGCATGCGACAAGCGCGTGACAAAAATTTTTGTGACAATTCTTTTGTTGTGAATCAAGAAAGAATTGATGAGGACTCCAGAAAAAAATCATTGGGATGCGTATCGGATTTCATGGAAATTCCAGGTAAATCACACCAATTATATGCATGCGAGGATAACAGAAATGTAGATAACGACATGTCGACATCATTATCTTTTATAGAAACATTTTCTCAATCATCTGTCGATGCATGCGCAACACAGAAGTTTCAATCAGAAAAAAATAATATTTTAGATGATGATGATTCATCTGTAGGATCATTATCAGACGTTCGTGAATTTCGTAAAAATTTTACATGTTTGTCGATGAACGAGCCGCACACATATACAGATGAGAGAAATGTGATGACAGATAATGATGCGTTCACACCGCAGTCGTTGAATACATTTTTTGAAAATTCAGCAGATGCATGCATACTGACAGATTCGGAGAGTATAATGCAAAACAATATCGAAGATATTGAAGACGTCGAAAATGTTGAAGACGTCGAAAATATCGAAAACGTCGAAAACATCGAAAATGTTGAAGACGTCGAAAATGTTGAAGACGTCGAAAATGTTGAAGACGTCGAAAATGTTGAAGACGTCGAAGATATCGAAAATATTGTTTTGCACACTGATAGGAATATCGACGCACATTATTTGTATTCTGAAAAGATTAGTGGACGACGTATCGTCGATTTTGGGCATGTTTTTGCTGAATTGCAGAGACTGTCTACTCATTGGATCGGCGAATGTCGTTTTACTGATCTTGTAATAAGCGAAAAGAAGCGTGACGGTCTAAAAACCCGATTTTCTGTCAAATGTCGAATGTGTAACTTCAAACGTAGCTTTTGGAGTGAACCAACAGATGACAGAATATTAAATGTCAATAAAGGTATTGTATCCGGTACTATATTGACAGGGACTGGTCATAAGCAGCTTGAAGAACTTCTTGCTGCTGCGGATGTTCCATGCATGAGTAGTAAAACATATATAAAGCATCATAACGAAATATCGGAAGCCTTCGCCGCCGCCGCGGAAAAAGAAATGCGCGTGGCTGGTGAAGAGGAAAAACGTTTGGCAATCGAAAGAGGAGATGTCATAGACGGCATTCCGCATATACCCGTGATAACAGACGCTCGTGGATGAAGAGATCCTATCGTACTGGTAGTTACGATTCTCCATCCGGAGCAGCTATTATTACGGGATATCATTCTAAAAAAGTGTTATTTGTTGGTGTCCGTAATAAATATTGTATTGTCTGCGCGAGAGCAGCTAAAATTAATGTAGTAGCAAAAGAGCATACATGTTTTAAAAATTGGGGAAGTAATCAGAGCTCCACCAGTATGGAAAGTGATATAATCCTCGAAGGCTTCCGACTTAGTTTAGAAATGCATGGCCTTATTTATAATAAATATATCGGTGACGGTGATAGTAACGTATTAAAAAAATTGGGAGATTTTCCACCGTATCCAAATATTGTTGTGGAGAAGATTGAATGCACGAATCATCTTCTCCGCAATATTTGTAATAAAATACGTGAAGCAGGTAGTACCGGTAGTAGAAATATATCAAAATTAAAGAAGGTCGTTGAGCACAGCGTTATGAAAATTCGAAACGCTGTGGTCAAGGCTGTCACCTTTCGCCGCAATCGTGAAGTTAGTTGGCAAACAAAAATTTTAGAATTAATGAAAGATTTAAATAATATACGTAGCCATGTATTTGGTGAACATAAAGATTGTGCTTCGCTCCAATATTTCTGTAATGGACAACAGAAAGAAGGCGAGCAAAATCTTGTACCCCAATTACAACGTGCAGAATTATTACAAAAAGTAGAAAATGCTATGAAACGCATTATAGAAAATGCCGATAGTTTACTATATCAATTTACTAGTAATTCCGTTGAAAGTTGTAATGGAATTATAAGTAAATTTATTGGTGGCAAGCGCGTTCATTATGCCATGAAAGGTTCTTATCACGCGTTAAAGCATCCGTAGTGCAATGTAATACTTCGCGAGCCTTAAGTTCTGTTTGTCGTGCGATAGATAAAAAACCACCCACACAAACAGAAATTATTGAAAATAGAAATATAAAAAAAATGCCAACCAACTTCAACGAACACGTGCGGCGAAAGAATTAGGTCTCTCTGTTCGTACATCTAAATTTTCCGCTAAAATAACGGCTGATAAAGATTATGGACCAAATGTAGAACGGCCAGATATCGAAGGTAATATGTACGAACAGCTGAGACTTAATCATTATGAAATGTTATTAGAGCAACAACGTAATTGTGCTGTATTGGAGTGTGCTACACGGGATCAGCATGAAAACCCGGAGTGGCACAACGTACGGCGAAATCTTCTCACTGCTTCAAACTTTGGAAAAGTTTGTAGCAGAAGAGAAACAACTTCGTGCCAAAATCTTGTGAAAGCAATTCTTTATCCTCCTCGATTGACGGGCGCGGCTGTTGAGTGGGGTAAAGAAAAAGAGATGATGGCACGAGAGCAATTGCAGGTGGAATTAGGGATAGAAATTAATAATTGTGGTATATTTATAGATGAAACTATCCCATATCTTGCCGCGACGCCTGACGGCATTGTCGGAGACGATACTATCGTTGAGATTAAATATCCTTATGCGGCGCGGCATGTGTCTCCTATCACTGCAATGCTCAATAAGATTTCACATATTTATAGAATATTTGATAAAACGGATGACACTCGAATGAATCAAAGACACGCGTACTACTTCCAAGTGCAGGGACAACTCCACATAACGCAAAGAAAGT
This sequence comes from Prenolepis imparis, assembly GCF_030444845.1. Classification (NCBI taxonomy): domain Eukaryota; kingdom Metazoa; phylum Arthropoda; class Insecta; order Hymenoptera; family Formicidae; genus Prenolepis; species Prenolepis imparis. The sequence continues at coordinate 7,415 of NW_028141935.1, forward strand.
ATTGCATTTTTGCTGTGTGGACACCCTTTGGATTGAAGTACACGATTGTCGAGCGTGATGACAGATTTTGGGAAACAAAAATGTCAGCACTGCTTAAACGATTCTACGAGGACTGCTTGGTTGCTGAAATAATAGATAGTAGAGTAGCAAGAAATATGCCTATTCGGGAACCGCAGTATGTCATCGAAGCACAAGCGGCTCGGAAAAATGACATAAAAGTGGAAAGTGTTATCGAAAGCACTACTACCACTGTTGCTATTCCAGAAATAGAGCAAGATGACGATTGCATTATAACTGATTACTCGAATGAAAAACGAGATGTAACTGAGGATGACATAAAAAGACTAAGAAAAATGTTAGATCATGTGATACCTTCTCTTTTATTAGTAAAGAATAATGTTTTGCCCATAGATAGTAAATTAAATGATGAATCGTTAGATTTATTTTTACGCATTGTAAGAGAGACTTCTTGCTTTGAAACACAAAGTGTGTTATATTTAGAATACCCGCACATAATTGAAGCTAGTCGTAGCAATAAAAGCTTACAAATTATTGGCGGAAATTGCACAGATCATTAGCGATGCATTTATTTTGATGGCATCAAACTTCACGTGTACGACAGCCTAGCTGGTACTACGTACGATAAATTGGCTGCTAAAGAAAAAGAATATATTCGCCTTCGTTATCCCAAGATTAACAAATATGATATAATTTTCGAAGAGGTACAAACACAACCGGATTGTACCTCTTGTGGAATTTATGCTGCGGCTTTCGCTACAACTGTAGCCTTGAAAGGAAATCCTTGTAATAAAAAATATTCCAGTGACGTAAAATGCATGAGACGTCATTTAATTAAAATTCTAGAAAGCAACAAATTATTGCCTTTCCCGAATTAATATTTTTCATTATTCCATCTTTGTAAGCTTTTATTGCTGCCATTATGCAAAAATAAGCAATGATAAAATAAGATGGTAGAAGTTATCTGCAATCGTCATTGTATAGAACATATATAGTAACATAAAAATCTCGGAGAGACGATAAAAGAATATTGGTTGCGTTCTCACGGGAATGGGCGTTGGAGGGGCCCATTCTATATTTTATATATGTAATATTAAATTTATTATGACAATTAAATTTTATGTTATACTTTTGTTTTGAAAATAGTGCATTGCAAATTAGATCGCAATTTGAACTGAGGTGATTGCGTCGCAAAGTGCAGTTAATATCAGATAGGTTTTGTTTTGCAATGTACTATTTTCAAAAATATTTAGTAATAGGTAGATGAAAATTAAACAAATTACAAAATACAAGTATAGAAACACATAATAAACAAAGTTGCATGTAAAATAACAAGAAATATTTTATACAGTATACTTCCCATAATATGGTTGAGGTCACTTTGCGACGCAATCATTTAACTTAGTTTAAATTGCGATCCACTCGAATTATTAATTCGTGTTGTTTATTAAATATGTACAGAAACAATAGCAATTACATTAATTTAAATTTTTATTAACTTCAAATTATAGAAAAGATATTAGATATTTAAATGTATGTTATTTATATGTACATTGCTTGCTATTGTTTACTGTACATTGTGTACATATTATTATATATCTTTATCCCATGAGATGAGTAATCGTACTGCATTAAAAACTTCAAAATAGAAAAGATCTCAAAAATAATACAATCAAATATATAATTAATAGAAGTTTGATTGCATTGGAAAAAATGGCATATATCATACTTTTACATTTCTTATTATTTATATTATATTTTTATATTTATATTACATATTTTTATCAATATTTTGTATTAAATATTTATATATAACGATTTTCGGGATAAGAATATGTAACAATATGTTGTAGCGCTTCTATTGTTGTGTTTCCGATAAGCGCAAAAAATTATGATTTTATTATAAGTAATTGATATTTTAATATTATATAATTGGCATTGTTTTCCGTGCAGATTTTATAATGAATAATTTCTTTTATTATAATTATATTAATATTAATCTATGTATGCACCATAGAGTTGCTTGTTGTTGCAGATAGATTTGGAGACGTCTGAAGGGTGGATCACTTTCAATGAAGAGGCGTGGATACCATTGAATC
>NW_028141936.1:0-9430 GCF_030444845.1 Prenolepis imparis
ATGTATATCAAGTTAAAAAATTTGTACGCTGGTGTCTGTTTGGTACCAAATGATTCTGTAATCAATGTACTATTAAAATGTATAATCGATGAATTTTTGGCTCGTCTTAAAATATTAGAAATCGATACTTTTTTACCGCTGACCCTATGCGACGCAACCTTATTTTATGTATATCAAGTTAAAAAATTTGTACGCTGGTGTCTGGTACCAAATGATTCTGTAATCAATGTACTATTAAAATGTATAATCGATGAATTTTTGGCTCGTCTTTAAATATTTGTAATCGATACTTTTTTACCGCTGACCCTATGCGACGCAACCTTATTTTATGTATATCAAGTTAAAAAATTTGTACGCTGGTGTCTGTTTGGTACCAAATGATTCTGTAATCAATGTACTATTAAAATGTATAATCGATGAATTTTTGGCTCGTCTTAAAATATTAGAAATCGATACTTTTTTACCGCTGACCCTATGCGACGCAACCTTATTTTATGTATATCAAGTTAAAAAATTTGTACGCTGGTGTCTGTTTGGTACCAAATGATTCTGTAATCAATGTACTATTAAAATGTATAATCGATGAATTTTTGGCTCGTCTTAAAATATTAGAAATCGATACTTTTTTACCGCTGACCCTATGCGACGCAACCTTATTTTATGTATATCAAGTTAAAAAATTTGTACGCTGGTGTCTGTTTGGTACCAAATGATTCTGTAATCAATGTACTATTAAAATGTATAATCGATGAATTTTTGGCTCGTCTTAAAATATTAGAAATCGATACTTTTTTACCGCTGACCCCATTCGACGCAACTTTATTTTATGTATATCAAGTTAAAAAATTTGTACGCTGGTGTCTGTTTGGTACCAAATGGTTCTGTAATCAATGTACTATTAAAATGTATAATCGATGAAAATTTGGCTCGTCTTAAAATATTAGAAATCCATACTTTTTTACCGCTGACCCTATGCGACGCAACCTTATTTTATGTATATCAAGTTAAATAATTTGTACGCTGGTGTCTGTTTGGTACCAAATGATTGTGTAATCAATGTACTATTAAAATGTATAATCGATGAATTTTTGGCTCGTCTTAAAATATTAGAAATCGATACTTTTTTACCGCTGACTCCATTCGACGCAACTTTATTTTATGTATATCAAGTTAAAAAATTTGTACGCTGGTGTCTGCATGCTATCAAAAGATTCTGTAATCAATGTACTATTAAAATGTATAATCGATGAATTTTTGGCTCGTCTTTAAATATTTGAAATCGATACTTTTTTACCGCTGACCCCATTCGACGCAACTTTATTTTATGTATATCAAGTTAAAAAATTTGTACGCTGGTGTCTGCATGGTATCAAAAGATTCTGTAATCAATGTACTATTAAAATGTATAATCGATGAATTTTTGGCTCGTCTTAAAATATTAGAAATCGATACTTTTTTACCGCTGACCCTATGCGACGCAACCTTATTTTATGTATATCAAGTTAAAAAATTTGTACGCTGGTGTCTGTTTGGTACCAAATGGTTCTGTAATCAATGTACTATTAAAATGTATAATCGATGAATTTTTGGCTCGTCTTAAAATATTAGAAATCGATACTTTTTTACCGCTGACCCTATGCGACGCATCCTTAATTTATGTATAGCAAATGAAAAAGTTTGTATGCTGTTGTCTGCTTGGTACCAAAAGATTCTGTAATCAATGTACTATTAAAATGTATAATCGATGAATTTTTGGCTCGTCTTAAAATATTAGAAATCGATACTTTTTTACCGCTGACCCTATGCGACGCAACCTTATTTTATGTATATCAAGTTAAAAAATTTGTACGCTGGTGTCTGTTTGGTACCAAATGATTCTGTAATCAATGTACTATTAAAATGTATAATCGATGAATTTTTGGCTCGTCTTAAAATATTAGAAATCGATACTTTATTACCGCTGACCCCATTCGACGCAACTTTATTTTATGTATATCAAGTTAAAAAATTTGTACGCTGGTGTCTGTTTGGTACCAAATGGTTCTGTAATCAATGTACTATTAAAATGTATAATCGATGAAATTTTGGCTCGTCTTAAAATATTAGAAATCCATACTTTTTTACCGCTGACCCTATGCGACGCAACCTTATTTTATGTATATCAAGTTAAAAAATTTGTACGCTGGTGTCTGTTTGGTACCAAATGATTCTGTAATCAATGTACTATTAAAATGTATAATCGATGAATTTTTGGCTCGTCTTAAAATATTAGAAATCGATACTTTTTTACCGCTGACCCCATTTGACGCAACTTTATTTTATGTATAGCAAGTTAAAAAATTTGTACGCTGGTGTCTGTTTGGTACCAAATGGTTCTGTAATCAATGTACTATTAAAATGTATAATCGATGAATTTTTGGCTCGTCTTAAAATATTAGAAATCGATACTTTTTTACCGCTGACCCTATGCGACGCAACCTTATTTTATGTATATCAAGTTAAAAAATTTGTACGCTGGTGTCTGTTTGGTACCAAATGATTCTGTAATCAATGTACTATTAAAATGTATAATCGATGAATTTTTGGCTCGTCTTAAAATATTAGAAATCGATACTTTTTTACCGATGACCCCATTCGACGCAACCTTATTTTATGTATATCAAGTTAAAAAATTTGTACGCTGGTGTCTGTTTGGTACCAAATGGTTCTGTAATCAATGTACTATTAAAATGTATAATCGATGAAATTTTGGCTCGTCTTAAAATATTAGAAATCCATACTTTTTTACCGCTGACCCTATGCGACGCAACCTTATTTTATGTATATCAAGTTAAAAAATTTGTACGCTGGTGTCTGTTTGGTACCAAATGATTCTGTAATCAATGTACTATTAAAATGTATAATCGATGAATTTTTGGCTCGTCTTAAAATATTAGAAATCGATACTTTTTTACCGCTGACCCTATGCGACGCAACCTTATTTTATGTATATCAAGTTAAAAAATTTGTACGCTGGTGTCTGTTTGGTACCAAATGATTCTGTAATCAATGTACTATTAAAATGTATAATCGATGAATTTTTGGCTCATCTTTAAATATTTGTAATCGATACTTTTTTACCGCTGACCCCATTCGACGCAACTTTATTTTATGTATATCAAGTTAAAAAATTTGTACGCTGGTGTCTGCATGGTATCAAAAGATTCTGTAATCAATGTACTATTAAAATGTATAATCGATGAATTTTTGGCTCGTCTTAAAATATTAGAAATCGATACTTTTTTACCGCTGACCCTATGCGACGCAACCTTATTTTATGTATATCAAGTTAAAAAATTTGTACGCTGGTGTCTGTTTGGTACCAAATGATTCTGTAATCAATGTACTATTAAAATGTATAATCGATGAATTTTTGGCTCGTCTTAAAATATTAGAAATCGATACTTTTTTACCGCTGACCCCATTCGACGCAACTTTATTTTATGTATATCAAGTTAAAAAATTTGTACGCTGGTGTCTGTTTGGTACCAAATGGTTCTGTAATCAATGTACTATTAAAATGTATAATCGATGAAAATTTGGCTCGTCTTAAAATATTAGAAATCCATACTTTTTTACCGCTGACCCTATGCGACGCAACCTTATTTTATGTATATCAAGTTAAAAAATTTGTACGCTGGTGTCTGTTTGGTACCAAATGATTCTGTAATCAATGTACTATTAAAATGTATAATCGATGAATTTTTGGCTCGTCTTTAAATATTTGTAATCGATACTTTTTTACCGCTGACCCCATTCGACGCAACTTTATTTTATGTATGGTATCAAAAGATTCTGTAATCAATGTACTATTAAAATGTATAATCGATGAATTTTTGGCTCGTCTTAAAATATTAGAAATCGATACTTTTTTACCGCTGACCCTATGCGACGCAACCTTATTTTATGTATATCAAGTTAAATAATTTGTACGCTGGTGTCTGTTTGGTACCAAATGATTGTGTAATCAATGTACTATTAAAATGTATAATCGATGAATTTTTGGCTCGTCTTAAAATATTAGAAATCGATACTTTTTTACCGCTGACTCCATTCGACGCAACTTTATTTTATGTATATCAAGTTAAAAAATTTGTACGCTGGTGTCTGCATGCTCTCAAAAGATTCTGTAATCAATGTACTATTAAAATGTATAATCGATGAATTTTTGGCTCGTCTTTAAATATTTGAAATCGATACTTTTTTACCGCTGACCCCATTCGACGCATCTTTATTTTATGTATATCAAGTTAAAAAATTTGTACGCTGGTGTCTGCATGGTATCAAAAGATTCTGTAATCAATGTACTATTAAAATGTATAATCGATGAATTTTTGGCTCGTCTTAAAATATTAGAAATCGATACTTTTTTACCGCTGACCCTATGCGACGCAACCTTATTTTATGTATATCAAGTTAAAAAATTTGTACGCTGGTGTCTGCATGGTATCAAAAGATTCTGTAATCAATGTACTATTAAAATGTATAATCGATGAATTTTTGGCTCGTCTTAAAATATTAGAAATCGATACTTTTTTACCGCTGACCCTATTCGACGCAACCTTATTTTATGTATATCAAGTTAAAAAATTTGTACGCTGGTGTCTGTTTGGTACCAAATGGTTCTGTAATCAATGTACTATTAAAATGTATAATCGATGAAATTTTGGCTCGTCTTAAAATATTAGAAATCGATACTTTTTTACCGCTGACCCCATTCGACGCAACTTTATTTTATGTATATCAAGTTAAAAAATTTGTACGCTGGTGTCTGTTTGGTACCAAATGGTTCTGTAATCAATGTACTATTAAAATGTATAATCGATGAAATTTTGGCTCGTCTTAAAATATTAGAAATCCATACTTTTTTACCGCTGACCCTATGCGACGCAACCTTATTTTATGTATATCAAGTTAAAAAATTTGTACGTTGGTGTCTGTTTGGTACCAAATGATTCTGTAATCAATGTACTATTAAAATGTATAATCGATGAATTTTTGGCTCGTCTTAAAATATTAGAAATCGATACTTTTTTACCGCTGACCCCATTCGACGCAACTTTATTTTATGTATAGCAAGTTAAAAAATTTGTACGCTGGTGTCTGTTTGGTACCAAATGGTTCTGTAATCAATGTACTATTAAAATGTATAATCGATGAAATTTTGGCTCGTCTTAAAATATTGGAAATCCATACTTTTTTACCGCTGACCCTATGCGACGCAACCTTATTTTATGTATATCAAGTTAAAAAATTTGTACGCTGGTGTCTGCATGGTATCAAAAGATTCTATAATCAATGTACTATTAAAATGTATAATCGATGAATTTTTGGCTCGTCTTAAAATATTAGAAATCGATACTTTTTTACCGCTGACCCTATGCGACGCAACCTTATTTTATGTATATCAAGTTAAAAAATTTGTACGCTGGTGTCTGTTTGGTACCAAATGATTCTGTAATCAATGTACTATTAAAATGTATAATCGATGAAATTTTGGCTCGTCTTAAAATATTAGAAATCCATACTTTTTTACCGCTGACCCTATGCGACGCAACCTTATTTTATGTATATCAAGTTAAAAAATTTGTACGCTGGTGTCTGTTTGGTATCAAATGATTCTGTAATCAATGTACTATTAAAATGTATAATCGATGAATTTTTGGCTCGTCTTTAAATATTTGTAATCGATACTTTTTTACCGCTGACCCCATACGACGCAACTTTATTTTATGTATATCAAGTTAAAAAATTTGTACGCTGGTGTCTGCATGGTATCAAAAGATTCTGTAATCAATGTACTATTAAAATGTATAATCGATGAATTTTTGTCTCGTCTTAAAATATTAGAAATCGATACTTTTTTACCGCTGACCCTATGCGACGCAACCTTATTTTATGTATATCAAGTTAAATAATTTGTACGCTGGTGTCTGTTTGGTACCAAATGATTGTGTAATCAATGTACTATTAAAATGTATAATCGATGAATTTTTGGCTCGTCTTAAAATATTAGAAATCGATACTTTTTTACCGCTGACTCCATTCGACGCAACTTTATTTTATGTATATCAAGTTAAAAAATTTGTACGCTGGTGTCTGCATGCTATCAAAAGATTCTGTAATCAATGTACTATTAAAATGTATAATCGATGAATTTTTGGCTCGTCTTTAAATATTTGAAATCGATACTTTTTTACCGCTGACCCCATTCGACGCAACTTTATTTTATGTATATCAAGTTAAAAAATTTGTACGCTGGTGTCTGCATGGTATCAAAAGATTCTGTAATCAATGTACTATTAAAATGTATAATCGATGAATTTTTGGCTCGTCTTAAAATATTAGAAATCGATACTTTTTTACCGCTGACTCCATTCGACGCAACTTTATTTTATGTATATCAAGTTAAAAAATTTGTACGCTGGTGTCTGCATGCTATCAAAAGATTCTGTAATCAATGTACTATTAAAATGTATAATCGATGAATTTTTGGCTCGTCTTTAAATATTTGAAATCGATACTTTTTTACCGCTGACCCCATTCGACGCAACTTTATTTTATGTATATCAAGTTAAAAAATTTGTACGCTGGTGTCTGCATGGTATCAAAAGATTCTGTAATCAATGTACTATTAAAATGTATAATCGATGAAATTTTGGCTCATCTTAAAATATTAGAAATCCATACTTTTTTACCGCTGACCCTATGCGACGCAACCTTATTTTATGTATATCAAGTTAAAAAATTTGTACGCTGGTGTCTGCATGGTACCAAATGATTCTGCAATCAATGTACTATTAAAATGTATAATCGATGAATTTTTGGCTCGTCTTTAAATATTTGTAATCGATACTTTTTTACCGCTGACCCTATGCGACGCAACCTTATTTTATGTATATCAAGTTAAAAAATTTGTACGCTGGTGTCTGTTTGGTACCAAATGATTCTGTAATCAATGTACTATTAAAATGTATAATCGATGAATTTTTGGCTCGTCTTAAAATATTAGAAATCGATACTTTTTTACCGCTGACCCTATGCGACGCAACCTTATTTTATGTATATCAAGTTAAAAAATTTGTACGCAGGTGTCTGTTTGGTACCAAATGGTTCTGTAATCAATGTACTATTAAAATGTATAATCGATGCATTTTTGGCTCGTCTTGAAATATTAGAAATCGATACTTTTTTACCGCTGACCCCATTCGACGCAACCTTATTTTATGTATATCAAGTTAAAAAATTTGTACGCTGGTGTCTGCATGGTATCAAAAGATTCTGTAATCAATGTACTATTAAAATGTATAATCGATGAATTTTTGGCTCGTCTTAAAATATTAGAAATCGATACTTTTTTACCGCTGACTCCATTCGACGCAACTTTATTTTATGTATATCAAGTTAAAAAATTTGTACGCTGGTGTCTGCATGCTATCAAAAGATTCTGTAATCAATGTACTATTAAAATGTATAATCGATGAATTTTTGGCTCGTCTTTAAATATTTGAAATCGATACTTTTTTACCGCTGACCCCATTCGACGCAACTTTATTTTATGTATATCAAGTTAAAAAATTTGTACGCTGGTGTCTGCATGGTATCAAAAGATTCTGTAATCAATGTACTATTAAAATGTATAATCGATGAATTTTTGGCTCGTCTTAAAATATTAGAAATCGATACTTTTTTACCGCTGACCCTATGCGACGCAACCTTATTTTATGTATATCAAGTTAAAAAATTTGTACGTTGGTGTCTGTTTGGTACCAAATGATTCTGTAATCAATGTACTATTAAAATGTATAATCGATGAATTTTTGGCTCGTCTTAAAATATTAGAAATCGATACTTTTTTACCGCTGACCCCATTCGACGCAACTTTATTTTATGTATAGCAAGTTAAAAAATTTGTACGCTGGTGTCTGTTTGGTACCAAATGGTTCTGTAATCAATGTACTATTAAAATGTATAATCGATGAAATTTTGGCTCGTCTTAAAATATTGGAAATCCATACTTTTTTACCGCTGACCCTATGCGACGCAACCTTATTTTATGTATATCAAGTTAAAAAATTTGTACGCTGATGTCTGTTTGGTACCAAATGATTCTGTAATCAATGTACTATTAAAATGTATAATCGATGAATTTTTGGCTCGTCTTTAAATATTTGTAATCGATACTTTTTTACCGCTGACCCCATTCGACGCAACTTTATTTTATGTATATCAAGTTAAAAAATTTGTACGCTGGTGTCTGCATGGTATCAAAAGATTCTATAATCAATGTACTATTAAAATGTATAATCGATGAATTTTTGGCTCGTCTTAAAATATTAGAAATCGATACTTTTTTACCGCTGACCCTATGCGACGCAACCTTATTTTATGTATATCAAGTTAAAAAATTTGTACGCTGGTGTCTGTTTGGTACCAAATGATTCTGTAATCAATGTACTATTAAAATGTATAATCGATGAAATTTTGGCTCGTCTTAAAATATTAGAAATCCATACTTTTTTACCGCTGACCCTATGCGACGCAACCTTATTTTATGTATATCAAGTTAAAAAATTTGTACGCTGGTGTCTGTTTGGTATCAAATGATTCTGTAATCAATGTACTATTAAAATGTATAATCGATGAATTTTTGGCTCGTCTTTAAATATTTGTAATCGATACTTTTTTACCGCTGACCCCATACGACGCAACTTTATTTTATGTATATCAAGTTAAAAAATTTGTACGCTGGTGTCTGCATGGTATCAAAAGATTCTGTAATCAATGTACTATTAAAATGTATAATCGATGAATTTTTGTCTCGTCTTAAAATATTAGAAATCGATACTTTTTTACCGCTGACCCTATGCGACGCAACCTTATTTTATGTATATCAAGTTAAATAATTTGTACGCTGGTGTCTGTTTGGTACCAAATGATTGTGTAATCAATGTACTATTAAAATGTATAATCGATGAATTTTTGGCTCGTCTTAAAATATTAGAAATCGATACTTTTTTACCGCTGACTCCATTCGACGCAACTTTATTTTATGTATATCAAGTTAAAAAATTTGTACGCTGGTGTCTGCATGCTATCAAAAGATTCTGTAATCAATGTACTATTAAAATGTATAATCGATGAATTTTTGGCTCGTCTTTAAATATTTGAAATCGATACTTTTTTACCGCTGACCCCATTCGACGCAACTTTATTTTATGTATATCAAGTTAAAAAATTTGTACGCTGGTGTCTGCATGGTATCAAAAGATTCTGTAATCAATGTACTATTAAAATGTATAATCGATGAATTTTTGGCTCGTCTTAAAATATTAGAAATCGATACTTTTTTACCGCTGACTCCAAGTACTCTGCGTTGATACCACTGCTT
>NW_028141937.1:0-9340 GCF_030444845.1 Prenolepis imparis
AGATCCTGCCGTGCGTCATCATCTAACGTCAGTGTTAGTACTTCCGAAATTGACTTCGGCGCTGCCTTCACACGCTGTCCGACGTGGCGATTGGCCTCACCTAACTGGACTGGAGTTGGCTGATCCGCACTACGATCGACCCGCGCCGGTTGACGCCGTATTAGGAGCTGATGCATACGGTCTTCTACTTAGAGAAGGCCTAAGAAGGGGACCTGCTGGATCTCCATCGGCTCAGGCGACCTCCTGAGGTTGGGTGTTGATGGGTCACACTACGACGACGCCCTCGTCGCCTAGCGTGTCAGCTTGTCACGCTACAGTGTCTTGTACTGAAGTGGACCGGACGCTTCAACGATTTTGGGAACTAGAGGAGGTACCATCGGAGCCGATTTTGGGACCGGAGGAGCAGCACTGCGAGCGTTTATTTGCGGCGTCGCACGCTCGCGACCCGCATGGACGCTACATCGTTCGCCTACCAAAACGCACGGATTCTCTTGTGCCTCTAACGAATAACCGCAAGGAGGCTCTTCAACTGCTGGTTAGCTTAGAACGTCGCCTGATGCGCAATGCGTTACTACGAGAACATTACACCATGTTCTTGGAAGAGTATCAGCGTCTTGGCCACATGGTTCCTATTCCAACGAAGGAGGTTCATAGCGAGGATGCCTACTACCTACCGCACCATGCCGTCTACAAGAAATCGGGTCCAATGGATAAAATACGCGTCGTGTTCAACGCGTCTCACCGCACGTCTTCCGGCTACGCGCTCAATGACCTGCTGCTGCCAGGTCCTAAACTGCAGTCGGCGCTTTGGGTAACCTTGACCCGCTGGCGTCTCTATCCTTACGCATTTACATCCGACATCGTCAAGATGTTCAGACAAATTCTGGTTAGCTCGGAAGACACAAAGCTACAGCGTATTTTATGGTGTTCGGATCCGGCGCAAGAAGTTCAGGACTTCCGACTGATAACAGTGGTCTACGGGACTACCTCAGCTCCGTACTTGGCTCTGCGGACTCTACTCCAGCTAGCAGACGACGAGGGACTTAGGTACCCTTTAGGGGCAGACGCCATCCGCAACCACTCTTACGTGGACGATATCCTTGCCGGAGGCAATTCTCTCGAACAGGCAACGGAAGTTCGGCGTCAGCTGGTCGCGATTCTTGCTGCAGGAGGATTCAACCTAAGCAAATGAGCAGCCAACGTCCTACAACTATGTCCAGATGATGGGCCGTCCGATAAGCTATTCCACGATCGGGAGGGTGTGAGCACGCTTGGCATCTTATGGCAACCGTCCGACGACACCTTTACTTTAAGAGTGGCTTCGGTGACCAATAAAGCAAATTGCACGAAACGGACCGTCTTGTCGGACGTGGCTCGCTTTTTCGACCCCTTAGGATGGGCGTCGCCTGTACTTATTTTCGGCAAGATCTTCATACAAGATTTATGGATGGCTGGACTCAAATGGGATGAACCTCTGCCAGATCAACTACAATCGCGCTGGACGAAGTTTGCAGACACCATGCCGGAACTGGACGAAACTGGCTTTCGATACCCCGATTCGTTCATTTCCACGGAGCAGAGAACGTCGAACTGCACGGATTCTCCGATGCCTCGAGCCGTGCATATGCGGTCACTATATACTTGCGGTCTACAAGCCCTTCGGGGGTCATCTTCACCCATCTTTTGGTCGCTAAAACCAAGGTAGCGCCCGTCAAACAGATCTCCATACCGAGGTTGGAATTATGCGGCGCCTTATTACTAGCGAGGTTAATCCGCTGCACACTCAAGGGCCTCGACATGGAGAACATGCCGGTCTATGCTTGGACTGACGCTGCCGTAGCGCTTGCCTGGATTCGGGGCCACCCGGCGCGTTGGAAAACATTTGTTGCAAACAGGGTGGCGGAGATACAATCTCTCGTGCCGCCTCAAAACTGGAGATACGTGCCGACCACGGACAACCCTGCTGACGCTGCTACGCGAGGAATAAAGCCGCTAGAGTTAGCCGCTTTGGAACTTTGGTGGGCTGGTCCGCCTTGGCTCGCTTGGCCAGGAATCCACTCAACGGAGCCGAGCCCTCCCACGGACGGACTGGAGGAGCAGGAATCACGCGCGGTGGTGGTTGACCTTGCGCGTCCAGCCGAAGAGGACAACGACTTTCTAACCAGGTACTCAAGTACGCTGAAATTGCTGAGAGTAACAGCATTCTGTTTTAGATTCTTTGATCACGTACGTCGTCGTAACCCGAGGAGGACAGGGTTCCTGTCTCGAGATGAGCTGGAGACAGCTCGCATCCGCTGGGTGTGGATAGCTCAACGACAGGACTTCGCGGAGGAGATATCTCGTCTAGAGAGTGCGAGGCCGCTGCCTACCCGGTCTCCGCTCCTAGCGTTGAGGCCTCTATTGGACGAACATGGACTACTGCGAGTGGGAGGCCGTCTCCAAAACGCTTTGCTCCCGTTCGCGGAGAAGCACCCGTTAATCCTACACAAGGGCAGCCGCTTATCGCTGCTCCTTGTAAGGGAAGCACGCCTCACTTCATGGGGGCCCCCAGCTCACCCGGAGTCTGCTTCTACGGCGGTATTGGATCCTACAAGCCAACTCTTTAGTTAGTGAGATCGGTGATTCACGCCTGCGTGCGATGCGCGCGCTTCCGAGCAGCCACCGCCGAACAGCAAATGGGTCAGCTGCCGGCGGAGCGTACGCGACCTTCACGCCCTTTCCAGTCTTCTGGGGTGGACTACGCTGGGCCGGTGCCTCTCCGTTCCTGGAAGGGTCGAGGTCACCAGGCCACCAAGGGCTATATTAGTCTTTTTATATGCCTTTCCTCCAAGGCCGTTCACTTAGAACCGGTCTCTGATCTTTCGAGCACCTCTTTTATAGCCGCCTTCCGACGTTTTACGGCAAGGAGAGGCCATTGTGAGCTGCTAATGAGTGACAACGGAACTAATTTCCGGGGCGCTGCCCAGGAATTGAGGTCTATGTTCCGATCCGCCTCTGAATTCTATAGGGAGTGTGCAGCTTCTCTCGCCAACAGCGGCACCCAATGGTCTTTCATCCCGCCCGGGGCTCCTCACTTCGGAGGCCTTTGGGAAGCCGGAGTCAAAGCAGTCAAATTCCATTTGAGGCGTATCATCGGAGACACCCGCCTCACCTTCGAGGAGATGGCGACGCTCCTGGCGCAAATAGAGGCCTGCCTCAACTCAAGGCCCTTATATCCGCTCAGCAGTAACCCGACAGACCTGAGCGCTCTCACCCCCGGTCATTTAATAATGGGGGAAGCGACCGTAAACTTACCGGAGCCGTCAAGAGCGGACGTCGACGTCAATCGCTTGACGTCGCGCTGGGCCTTAACCTCGGCTTTGAGAGACCATTTCTGGCGGAGGTGGTCATCAGAATACGTTCACCACTTGCAGCAGCTCCGGAAATGGACGAAACGAGCACCTAACGTGACGGTGGGCGGTCTCGTGCTATTGAAAAATGAACTGCAGCCCCCGACAAAATGGGCATTGGCTCGCATCATCGAGCTCCACCCTGGCGCCGATGGTCTTGTCCGTGTAGTCAGTGTACGAACCGCCACCGCTACCTTCAAACGACCGATCGCTAAGATCGTACCGCTGCAAGTTGAACCGCAAGCCGACCCGGAACTCGAACACGACAACTGATATCGATTCCATTGCGATCAAACCGCGCCTTTGCATTGTTGTCCCACAAGTCGTTGCATCTCTCTAATTGCTATACTATAGTTGTTACAGCCGTCACCTCATGGCGGGCGGCATCTCATTTTGTAAACGAATCTTCGTCCCAACGGACGAGGCGGGCGGTATATGTTGAGAGATTGCCGAAATCTAACGCGCTGCTTCGATTATTATTCCTCGCGCCTGTTTGGTTCTAGCGCTCTCGGGCCCTTCCCCCGCGTCTAGGTGGACCGAGTAGCTTGGAGAGCAGGGGGATGGGGAGCCGGGGAAGCGACGACCGAGAACCCCGACTTTTGCGACTTTAGTCTGTTTTTCACCTCGGAACGATAACACTTGCGACAGCCGACTGATACTCAGTTTCGAGTGCGAAATATATCGAATCGCCGAGAACGTGCCGAATAACCCCGCGCTAGCTCGGTTATATCCATCGTTTACGCGCTTGCGTGCGAACATTAGTTATTCTATCAACCATAGTCGAACATTAATCATTGTTATCCCGAAGTGATTATCACGTAATAAATGTGGAAAGTTTAGTGACCTCTGACTCTATTTTCAATGCATCTCCGATTTCCTTCTCGTTCTCTCTCTCTCACTCTTTCGCTATACTCCGATCTCAGTAATCGAGCAACCGGTCTTGTTAAGTGAATCCCGTTGACCGTTCTACACGAGAACGTCGCGGGTGAAATGAACAACGTGTGTGTACAGAAACTTGACATACATACATATTAATTTTAATAAAATTCGAAAGACTAATAAAAGATTAATCGCGATTGCATGTATTAAGTAATATTCCAATGATCGTCCATCAATATTTCTTGCAATTATGAATATAGCTTATTCAAGTTTAACATCGCGTAATAAAATAACATAATGTATCATGCTCGCTAGCAATTAAACAGATTGTACTTATACTTAATATCTAATTTGTAGGCTAGTATTCTGATGGTACCATCATAATGTGTAGACAATGTACTCTTAAAATATATGAAAGAATAATTTTTGGCGCGTCTTAACATATTGAAAATTAAAATTTTAAGCCGCGGATCCCATGCGACCCGGATTCATTTTACATATATTAGATGAAAAAGTTTGTACGCTTGTATGCTGATGGTATCATCATAATGTGCAGTCAATGTAATGTTAAAATATATGAAAGAATAATTTTTGGCTCGCTTTATACAATAAAAATTAAAATTTTTAAACCGCGGATCCCATACTGCGCGGATTCATTTTACGTATATTGAATCAAAAAGTTTGTAGGCTGGTATTCTGATGGTACCAACATAATGTGAAGACAATGTACTGTTAAAATATATGAAAGAATAATTTTTGGCGCGTCTTAACATATAGAAAATTAAAATTTTAAGCCGCGGATCCCATACGACCCGGATTCATTTTACATATATTAGATGAAAAAGTTTGTACGCTTGTATGCTGATGGTATCATCATAATGTGCAGTCAATGTAATGTTAAAATATATGAAAGAATAATTTTTGGCTCGCTTTATACAATAAAAATTAAAATTTTTAAACCGCGGATCCCATACTGCGCGGATTCATTTTACGTATTGTTACGTCCTGGCCTGCACGAAGGAAAGGCCGCTCGAAGGTCGTAACAGCGTTTTCCCGAAATCGGAGTGATTTCAGGTCGAACGGACTGTCTGGCCCTTTTGCAGGTCAACGACTGGATAGTCGCTTTTACCTGGCTTATTTCAGGGGTCCGTTCGTCGGTCCTTTTCGGTAAGGGAATTAAATCCCTTTTACGCGGGATAGGACCTTGTGCGATCTCGGGGGATATATAAAGGAACGCAGGGGTTTAAATAAGACTTTAAATTCGCGTAATGTAAATAATTATCATTTATTCAAAAAAAAATAAAATCTTAATAATATTCGGAGAATTAGACATTTGAATTTGTGGACATGTATAAACAATTATATATGAGTGTGTGTGTAACGTTGATGTGCTATGAGGCGGTTGAGAATTCGCGTTGGCTTTTGATCGTCCCGTTTCAATCGGAGAGCGCGTTTCAATGCTCGACGGGCAGCGATTTCCACTTATTAAGTTTAGTCGCGATTCCGGGGATTTATTCACTTCCGTGATCGTAGAAGAATGAAAGTACTCACTGTTGGCTGTATATTATTTGGTGAGCGGATTGGCAGCTATAGGTTGATCCTCAGGATCGATGATTCCTTCGAGTGGTGTGGGCGAAGGTGTAGGTTGACTGATAGCTGGTTGTTGAGCCTCGATGGTCACAATGTATGTTTAATGCGAGGATCCAGAAGTGTGTAACTGCCACGATGTAGGCGGAATTAATAGCGTTCTTGGAAGATTCGCTGCTTTTATACTATTCGTCTGCCCTTCCTATAGGGCAAAGGGCGTCCTCTTTTCTTGTGACTCATAGTCATACGTTCGGTGTTTAATCCCCTTTGCGCAACGTATTGCTTCCTTGTATGAAGAGTTCTTTCCTAATTCCGATCTTTGGTCTACTGATAGCGTGTGTCGATCGTGATATTTCAACATTACCTATGACTTATTGATCAAAGTGTAGGTTTCGTAATCTCACCGATCGAGTTGTTTCACAATCACTGTCTTTCTCCGTTTAATTCTTATAACTAATTTCGGTCTTATAATTAATATGTTCGCGGAACGCGAATCTGCGTAAATCGGGGAGGAGAAAAGAATCGTGCAGTCCACAGGACGTAACACCCCCCGTCTTAGATAAATGTTGGGGGTGTAACACAACATTTGCAAAAAAGAAATAAAAAATTTTCGATTCTTTTCTTGCCGCGATTTACGAATATCGGTAGAAAGAACCACATTTAACCTGTTGGTTAATTGTGCTTCCTTTAGTTAACATGTATCTCCTTTTTTTGAAAAGGAGGAAAGAAAAAGGCGACCACCAAAACCCCTTCCTTATTCTTTCGTTCTTTTCTTACATTTTTTTTTTTTATTATATTTTTTTTTTAATTTTATTTTATTACTGGTAAGGTGCGCGTGGAATCTTTTTCCTTTTATTGTTCTTCTCTCCCTCTGGGAAACACAGCTTAGCCCCATCCGTCTACCAGGTGTTCGTAGTTGACGTATAGAAATTCTTCTATACATTCGATACATTCTTCTGCAGGTTTTATTAGTACGATTATTATTTCGCACTTAGTGCAGTTTGATTGGTTGTCTGCTGAGTCCTTATGGACTAGATTGTGGGGTGGTAGTGTCATATACTCCTCCTTGGTTGGTATTTTATTATAACATTCTTGGCAGATTTTAGAGTGGTCTTCAGTATTTTGATAGATGTTCCCCCGTGCTTGTATGACACATCGGATTTTCATCAATTTTAAATAAGTTTCAGGGTGATCTTGTGGTCTCCGTCGATGGGTCCTTGCCGTATTTCTTCTGTTATTTTAGGAGTCCATTGGAGTTGATGATATATTGGCATTGTTATACTGGAACTGACGATCAGGTAGTTTTTCTATAGAATGGAAAATGATTCCACGTTCACGATTACGAAGAATATTAAACTAAAATATTGGTGTATACGTGTTGGTTATAGATATATATATGTATATAGGTAAATTCCTTCTCTCTTCTTACTACTGAAGTTACAAAATATAACTTATTTTAATCTAGAGATAAAAAGACAATATTTTATGTATTTGAGACTATATAAAAAATTTTTTATATATATATATGTCGCAAATATGTGTGTGTGTGTGTGTGTGTGTGTGTGTGTGTGTGTGGGTAGGCGAGCATAATGTGCTATTTAAAGAAATATGCAATTCTGGCGATCATCTATAACGCGACGGCTAATAAATCCGAGCTGCCGGCCGGTGCGTCGGCGCAAGCCCGCGCGCGCTCGCTCTAGCGCGTCGTCAAACATCGCGCGCTCTCGCTCTAGCGCGTCGTCAAACATCGCTCGTTCGAAACACCGGCCGCTCGAATCATCGCGAGAAAACAAACGCGCGGAAAACAAACAGCTTTGTCCTCCGGCTTGCGAGAGAGTCCTTTATCGCTCCGTCACGAGACCAAAAATTGATGATCTCATTTTTGGTACTTTCTCGAAGGTCGAAAAGGATAAAGCTGCCCGTTTAGCGCCGATCGCTCTCACTCGTCTTGACGTCGTTCGTACCGATAGATCGCAGTTCGCAAACAAGTTTCCTTTGTTATATCGCACTTCCGGCTGATAAACAAGCTTCGCGCAGCGATTGCACTTCTCGCAATCGCCTTGTATAAATCTCTGTACATTAACTGTAAATATAGTGCCGTGTCAAACATTCTTTTGTGTCGTTCGATTCTGTCTCTCTCGTTCTGTCTCTCTCGTACTGTCTCTCTCGCACTCGCGTCCGCGCACTACACCGCAATTCGCACACTTAAACTGCACATTTTCTGGTCCTTCGAGCCGGATTCTCGCGTCCTAGTGGTACCCGGCACCCGCAGTTGTCGCGACTTCGGTGAACCAGTGACGCAGTGGTGAAGTGTTCGTGCATTCTGAAACAGAATGGAGGGTTTAATCAACTCTCAGCGCGAGCTCCACAGGCGCATCGCCCGCATCTATGAGAACTTGAAGAAGATGGGTTCCGCCAAGCTGACCGCCTCCTTGGCGGAATCTGCGAGGAAGGTCCTAGAAACAAAATGGACGAAATTTGAGGAGCAGCATGAACACTTGTACTCCGAATACAGCGATGAGCTAAAAGGCGACGATTACATCACCTCAGACTTGGCGGGTTTCGTCGAAGACGCGTACATACGGCAACGCGCCGCGCTGTTGGACCTCGAAAGGTCGCTCTCCGCCGCAACGACGTCGGAGCCCGCGCGAATCGAGTCTACATTGTCGCGCAAGACTCTGCCTCGGATCCAGCTGCCTCAATTCTCCGGCCGGTTCGAGGAGTGGCCAGCCTTTCGCGACCTGTTCCGGTCGATCGTCGTCGAGGAGCCGTCCTTGTCCAAAGTAGAGAAGATACACTATTTGAAGACAAGCGTGAAGGGCGACGCCGAGCAGTTGATCCGGAACCTGCCGACAACAGAAGACAACTTTGAGCGCGCCTGGGCCACGCTAAACGATCATTATGAGAACAAGAGACTCTTGGTGAGATCCTACCTGTCGGCCTTCACATCACTGCCGCGAATGAAGACTGCTTCCGCGTCAGGTCTTCGTCGCATTTTTCACGGTGTGCTCTCCACCGTCGGCGCTCTGGAGGGCATCGGGCGTCCGATCGGAGCCTCCTCGGATCTTTTCGTCCACCTAGTGGTCGAGCTTCTCGATCCGAAGACTCGGCGCGAGTGGGAGAGCTCTCTTGGAAAATCATCTGAGCCACCGACCTATGAGGAGCTTCGCACGTTCCTGCAGGAGCAACTGATGACGCAGGAGGTGCTGCAGACGATCAGCGCCGAGTCGTCCGGCAAGTCAATGGAGAAATCCGGGAAACCTGCTCGCTCCAGTCTAGTAGGAGGTAAAGGGCCGGACTCGAACCGCAGCTGCCCCCTGTGCAAAAGGGAACACTTTTTGGCTTATTGTGACCTATACAAGAGGAAGACGGCACAGGAGAAACGCGAGGCCGTCACTACTCACCAACGATGTTGGAACTGCTTGGGCCGCCACTTACTTGGAGAGTGCAACTCCGCCAAGGTATGTGTCAAGTGCTCAGCTCGT
>NW_028141938.1:0-9315 GCF_030444845.1 Prenolepis imparis
ACGTCATTGTTTACTAACGTTCCGAAATCTTTAGTCATTTTGGCCATTAGAAACAGATGGAATTTGATTTCACAACATACTAGTTTGTCCATTGATCAATTTTTATTCGTGTTGGAATTTATTATCGATTCCACTAGTTTTAGCTTTAACGGGGAGTTTTACGAGCAAATATTTGGTATGCCGATGGGGTCTCCTCTTTCTCCGGTTCTTGCGGACATTGTCATGGACGACCTTGAATCTCAGTGCCTTTTATCACTACCATTTAAGATTTCTATCTATTGCAGATATGTAGACGACATCTTTGCTATCATTCCTAGGAATGGTATTAATGAGATCTTATATAGTTTTAATAACTACCACCCTAGATTAAAGTTTACTTATGAACTTGAAACGGATGGCTCGATAGAATTTTTGGACACTAAAGTCATTAGATGCAATAACAATCTTATCACTAATTGGTACAGAAAACCAACCTTTTCGGGTAGATATATTAATTATTATTCCGGCCAACCACATAGATACAAAGTTAATACTATAGTTAATCTCACAGACAGAGCGATTTTACTCTCTGATAAAAGGTTTCACGATAAGAATATTTTGACTATTAAACAAATTTTATCTAATAATTGTTACCCGATACATTTTTATAATAAGATTATCAATAGAAGATTAAAAGATCTATACTCAATGAATGAGGAACGTACAAATATTAAAAATAAGTTTGATCCCTCAAAGTGTGTGGTTTTTCCGTATATTAAGGGCTTAAGTGAGGAGATTCGTCGATCGTTGAATAATTACGGCTTAGAGGTTTTACACACAGTACCAAATAAACTCGATACTTTGATTAAAAAAGGAAAGGACCAACTTGAACCGAACAAAAGAACGAATGTTGTTTATAAGATTTCTTGCAATGATTGTGGTGCTTGTTACATCGGGCAAACAAAACGACATCTTGAAACGCGCATAAAAGAACATAGAAGTGACATTAGGAAACACCAGAGTAATCATTCGGTGGTTAGTAAGCACAGGGTTGCAAGAAATCATGAATTTGATTGGACGTCGGTATCAATCTTACACAACGAATGTAATTTGAAAAAGAGAGAAATTAGCGAAATGATTTGTATAAAAAAATATAGAGATGCGATTAATCTGCAGAAGGATACGGATAATTTGAACGCGATATATGACACTATTCTTAACGTACTTTAATATCCTTGACTAATGAATTTGTTATTGTCACGATTTTTATATATTATGTTTATGTTTATAACACTTTCTTTATATATCTCAACATTCTGACTTATACCAGCTTACGTTAGACTTTTCTAGTCACTGTGTAAAATGATGACGGAATTTCCACTCACGTACGGTCATTTCACATACTGACACACTATATCTATAGAAATTGCAGATTGTAAGGTATTGTTTTTACATGTATTATATGTTTTATTGGCTTATATCATTATTATAACATCTACGAGCCTTAATGGTTTTTGTTATTTTAGTCTGAAGAGGACCCGATATAGGGTCGAAACGTAACGATAAATAAACGCATTATCACTAGCCAGTTGGTCGTTTAAAAATTTCTTCAACCTTGTTTTATAAGTACTGGCGTTTGAATCTTTTACTTTGTAATTATATATATATATATATATATATATATATATATAACTGAGAGCGAGCGTGGTCTATAGAGGGCAAACAGAGTCTATAGAGCCGAAGGTCCCGGGTTCGATCCCCGGTAAGACCAAAAAAGATTACATTCGTTCGTTCTCCTCTCGGAAGGCAACGGCAAACCACTGAGAGTACACCTTGCCAAGAGAACTTTTCTAAGATGTAAATAAAAACATCATTGGCCGTTCGGAACCGGCGTTAAACTGTAGGTCCCATATACACATATGCATGTGTACAATCCACACGCCCAAAAACACATGTATGTGAATAAGAGAAGTCACTATGCTCGGTCACGAACTATAGGACTAGAGATATATATATATATATATATATACATGTATATGTATATATTTCAATATTTTGTAAATGTGTACTTTAAAATGATATTTTTTTCGAGTAATTGCATTTCTCGTGTTACTAGCATATATTGTTTTACCATTTCTTAGATTTCGATTACTGTTTCTCACTCTGGCCGCAATATTACTGAGAGGGCGTTAGTGTACAGCGGTCTTTTTCCGGTCACACTAACTCCCGTAAGACCACCGGTCTTTAATAGTATCTCGTCAGTGCTTCAACTAAGCTCCGTGAACTTGACCCCCCAATTTTGACTTTTTGAGTTTTTTTTTTTTTAATCGTTTGTAAGTCGTTTGTAGGTGATTGTTAGATTAATTAAAACGTTTGTTAGATTAGCCTCGCGCTGCAAAATAAAAAATAAAATTGACCGTGAAATTAGCCCCCGGTTTTTTATTTTGATCCTATTTAAGTTTTGCAGAGGCTTAATCGATGCGGAATCGTTTGTTGGTCACGAATATGCTAATTAGAACGTTTGTTAGATCATCGTTTCTTAAATAAAAGCAAAAAACGATATTTGATAATTTTCTAGGGAAATAATCGTGAAGTTAGCCCTCGGCTTTTAATTTAGATTATTTAAGTTTTGCAGAGGCTCAATCGATGCGGAATCGTTTGTTGGTCACGAATATGCTAATTAGAACGTTTGTTAGATCGTCGTTTCTTAAATAAAAGCAAAAAACGATATTTGAAAATATTTCTAAAAATATTTCTCTGTAAAAATATTTTATTTATATTATGATTATTTTATACATTTTAAATATATAAGAAGATATATGCGTATCTAAAAAACAATAAATATATGCCGAATATTTATGTCTACGTAATAAATAATACATATAACATATACATAAAAAAATAATAAAAAACAAAAAAAAGTTATGCCATACCAAGTTTTGAACCTGGAATCGATCCCCACAGTTACTACTCTTGTGCTCTCCCGCTGCGCCAGCGGTACTAATCAAAACTGTGTCTTTCTTTAGGCCTTATAACAAACATGAAAATTTCTCTAAATATCCAGTATAAAAAAAAAAATATTACTTACAAGGCGCATTGGACGAAAAACTCGAACACGGATCAACTTAAATTCAATACAGATTCATCATAAAAAAGGAGATCAAAATAGGTAAAGAGTCAACCGCGATCTCTCCTTGAAAGTATTGTTAAAAAGTTACAGAATATGGATGAATACAGGATGCAGGAGCAAAGTCTTTTGGTAAAGTTAACGGAGTTTAGCACGGACTCGAACCAGGGGCAAAGTCTTTTGGTAAAGTTAACGGAGTTTAGCACGGACTCGAACCAGGGGCAAAGTGTGTCGCACGGAAATGCCAAAGAATATAGACGAGTATAGAAACACAGTTCTCGGGGTACCGAGAGTTCCATGAGCTGGGGTACTTGCGTAATAGTACCCCAGCCACTTGATGGCGCTAGCGGTGTAACATACACACACATAATAAATATGATGTTACACATACAATACATACAAACCGACGAAGCTCCGCCTCCTTTTTTTCTCTCTGTCACACTCAAGTTGGGGTACACTCATTGACTCTCTCACTCTTAAATGCTGGGGTACTAGCTCTTTCTTCGTCTCTCTTTCTTCAAGCTAACTTTTGTTTTTTAACTGTTAATTGTCTTATGCGATATACGATTATTATGCTGAATGCATTTAAGGGTCGGCAGGCGACACGGTGGAGACGCCTGTCGGCCGGTCGGGAATTACGGATTCGTATAATCCAGATTTTAGCCAAAATACTGAATGAATCTCATTAAATTTACGATATTCTTAATCAGTAAGCTCGATTGTAATCAGCTAAAGAGCTATTTTATTAAAAAAAGGTGAAAATAAAATTTTTTAATAAACTTGGGGAAATGTGCAGTTAGCAACGGGTAAGGTTGGGTTAGCCGCGAGTCCGTATTTAATTTATTATAAATTTTTAAGAGCAAAAATGCAAAATCGGGCTCTTTAGCTGATTGCATTATTATATAAAGAATATATTAAAAAAAAAATCACGAAGCTATGTCACTTATTTGATGAGAAATCTGGACGATACGATTCTCACTAGATCTAAGGAACTGGGGAAATTTTCGTGGTAACATACTGACAGCTTGACAAGGAGAGAGATAATCGTTCTGTCTTTGTCTCTCTTGCATCGCGTATGTAGTAGCGTCCATGTAGACACAAATACTAATATGTTGAGCACACGGATGCGATTATTGAAAGATAATGTCAACAAGAACCGGCTATCGTATTACCTTTGTTTCTCTGTATATGTAAAACGAGGATAACGATATCTTAGATCTTGCTCCTAACAATATCTTCCAATAATTGTATCTTATTGTATGCCGTATCTCGCATATATTATGTATCTCAAATTATAGAATAATGATTTATTAAATATTAAAATATATATTTTTTTAAGGATTATTATATGTATAATTTAGAAAGAATATTTAAAATATTTATAAGTTTATATATATATATGTATATATATATGTATATATATATATACATGTATATATATATATATATATATATATATGTGATTGACAAGTATGTGTTATCTTGATTTCTTATTGATGTTACTGTATAAAAATATCAGCTGCATAAAGAATAATATAAAGAACTTATAAATAACATATGAAAGCTCAATGCAAGGTGTTCGGTCTATCACCCTGAAAACTCGAGTTCAAGTCTATCGGTATATATATATTTTTTTATATTTATTATTATTGGAATATATAGAAATTATTAAAAATATATATTTTAAAGGCGATACTTAAGAATTTTTAAATATTGAAAATATTTCAATAATTTTACAACTACAAACACATTGTATATATAAATGCAAAAAATTCGGTAAATAAATTAATCCAGTAATAAATCTATCTCTCTAAATCAGTAATCAATATATATATATACTATACCCAGATAGCACAAGTGATCTTTTTGAATTCGAAAAGGATACACTTTTCCTAATTCTTTAAGAATTCACGTAATCTGTTCGAAATGAGTTCAAAAAGAATTCAATATTCAAATTCGTTATGAATTCACATAATTTAGTCAAAATGAGTTTAAAAAGAATTTAAAATTCAAATTCGTTATGAATTCACATAATTTAGTCGAAATTAGTTTAAATAGTATTCAAAATTCACATTCGTTATGAATTCACATAATTTAATCGAAATGAATTCCTGGAGAGCACCTAACACTGAACTTTTTTAAATTAATCTTCCTGACAAAGCGAAACAATGTTTTATAAGATATCTTTTGACTTTAATAAAGAAAGAAACAAAAAATATCTCTTCGTCATTTTTGATATCTTTTTGTAAAGCATAAAAAGACAAATATATTAAAATCAATTAAAATCGCAGTTATATATTTTATATATATATTTATGTTAAATCTCAAAACTCAATAATATATATATATTAATGAAAAAATAAAAATTGATTTTTCGTGTGCTTATTAATTTTCCCGCTCATATAGTCTCTGTTATTAATGGTTAAGTAGCCATCTTTGATTCCTTTCAAGCTGCGTATGTTGCGAGATGACGAATGGTATAAGCCAGAGAACCGCAGCTAAAATCCAGGTAATCTCTTCTTTTTAATATTTAATTACATAAAATCTTACATACAAAAAGTCAAAAAAATAATTGTGTGTATTTTGTAATATATATTTTCGTTCATATTAGTGTATTTTTCATAAAATCGATGTATTTTTAAGTTTGAGGTTATATTCGAATATTTAAGCTAAAATATCTTTTATAATTATTATACGAACATTACCTATAAAATAAAAATGTTATTAAAAAAATGTTATTAAAATAAGCTAATAGTTTTCTATACACTTCTATGCAGCGGTATAAAACGCATGTGTAAAATATATATGATTATCTCAATAACACTTTGATTCGCGTAGATACACGGTGCTACAATTTAACAAAATTTTAACAATATATTGCAGCATTATTCCCATACAGCACAAAAAATTGAAATAACGTTATTGTTGATACGTTGCAATGTTGAATATTGAAAAATTAATATTTTTGCAACGTTGAATCTATGTTGCATCTTCTACATTGATTCTTTTATATTGATACAACGTTGAATCTATGTTGCATCTTCTACATTGATTCCTTTATATTGGTACAACGTTGAATCTATGGCCGGTATTCACAGTCGGTTCTTATATTTAAGATCGTCTTAAGATCTCGTTCAACCATTCAAATAGCTGCATAGCATCTCTTGATTGGTTGAACGAGGTCTTAAGATGATCTTAAATATAAGAACCGACTGTGAATACTGCCATAGATTCAACGTTGTACCAATATAAATCAATGTAGAAGATGCAACATAGATTCAACGTTGCAAAAATATTAATATTTCAATATTCAACATTGCAACGTATCAACAATAACGTTATTTCAATTTTTTGTGCTGTATGGGAATAATGCTGCAATATATTGTTAAAATTTTGTTAAATTGTAGCACTGTGTATCTTAATACGAATCAGACAGTTGAGATAATTATATATATTTTACACATGCGTTTTATACTGCTGCATAGAAGTGTAATTTTTTTGAATATTGTATGTTATAGAAAACTAGCTTAATAAATTAATTTTTTTTACAATGTTCATGTATGTATAACAATAATATTCTATCATATGTTTTGTCATATATGTCTGCATTACTAAAAGCTTCTGAATATTTTTCTGTTGCAGATATCTGCTTATCCATGTGCATCAATACGTAGTGTGTCACTCTGTAATATACTTGAAATGTTCATTTGTGTTAATCAATATATAATTATACATATCTGCTACAAGAGGACAACACAGTAAGGTAATTTTATATTTATATATATATATATAAAATAAAATAAAACATTCTTATAATTGAAGTTTTATTTATTTGTAATGAAAATATAATTTATATTAAAATTTCAATTGGTAAATGCACATTCAATCATATGTTTTGTCATATATGTCTGCATTACTATAAGCTTGTGAATATTTTTCTGTTGCAGATATCTGCTTATCCATGTGCATCAATACGTAGTGTGTCACTCTGTAATATACTTGAAATGTTCATTTGTGTTAATCAATATATAATTATACATATCTGCTACAAGAGGACAACACAGTAAGGTAATTTTATATTTATATATATATATATATACAATAAAATAAAACATTGTTATAAAGTTGAAGTTATGTATATTTGTAATGAAAATATAATTGATATTAAAGTTTCAATTGGTAAACGCACATTCAATCATATATTTTGTCATATATGTCTGCATTACTAAAAGCTTGTGAATATTTTTCTGTTGCAGATATCTATGCTTATCCATGTGCATCAATACGTAGTGTGTCACTATTTAATATATTTGAAATGATCATTTGTGTTTATATATAATACATATCTGCTACATGAGGACAACACAGTAAGGTAATTATATATATATAGATATGTATAATAAAATAAAAATACAATTGAAATTATATATATATTTGTAATGAAAATTAATTGATATTAAGAGATTTTAATTTGCACATTTGTAAGATATTAATAAAACATATTCTACGATATGTCTGCTTCATTACAAACTTTTGGATATTTTTCTGTTATAGATATCTGCTTATCTGTGTGCATCAATATACGTACTGTGTTACTATTTGCAATTTTTGATATATTTGATATATTGGCTTTTTTCTATCTCCTATACACGTCTTGTATACATCGATTTATTGTCAGAGAGGAAAGGAACGCCTAGTAAGGTAAGATTTCTTAATTCCTCCGTTATTATAAAACTTTAATATGTAAATTGTGGGCAACACATTAAAGGCTCGTTGTTCCAACTTTTTGATAAACTATAACTAATTGTTAAATCATGTCTATGTTTATTTGAAAAAAAATGAAGTAGACATTTACGATTTAACTATTAATTAGCTTACCAAAAAGTTGGAACAATCGACCCTAAATCATATATGTTGTCATATCTCTGCCTCATTATAAATTTATTGTTATCTTTTTCTTACAATCCGTCAGTGAAATGAATTCTTTGCAAAATTTATAATGAATAATAGACCAATTGAGAACCAGGCGCGGAAAAAGGTGTACAAAATTATCTGCTTTTTGAGATTTATTCTCATTATCGAAAATGCACTTCTTTGATCCGCACCTGACTCTCAATTGGCCCATTATTTCACTAACTGGTACATGAAGAGGAAAATCTTTTGCCGAACTTTCCTTTAAAAACAGTACTAGAATTCGAACAATTTGAACAAATTCTTGCCCAATCTTTAGAAGTACAAAACAAATACGTAAGATTATTTATCATACTTTTCTTTAGAATACCAATGCTTTGTAAATAATAATTATGTATTTGTTTTTATTTTAACAGATTCGCGAGATAAAGATGATTGGAGGATCTGACTCGGGCAAATTCACTAGAGCCACATTGCGTTTTTTAATATCCGATGAATTAGCACTACAGTACTCTTGGTCAGGTCAAAGGAACACACTAAAGTTTAAAAATACACAAATTTCTCAACACATTGTTGGTAAGTTAAATAATATCTTCTTCAGTTTTTCCAAAATATTAATATTAAGAATTTCTTTTTATAATATTTATATTTACTTACAAGATGATATTATGTTGCAGAAACTATTTCTAAAATAAAAAGCGTCCCTAGGAGCGATATTGATACTTGCATAAAAAAGTGGTTGCAGCACGCTAGTGATCGATTGAAAAACAGAGAAAACTCCAGAATAGAATAAAGGAATAACTGTATTTTCACAATCCTATTTGTGAACAAATCAGCACATGTAGTCATTTTGGAAAAGATAATAGTTTCATGCTCGCAACTACAAAAATGATTCTCGATTGATAGGATGGATCTTTTAGTCTTTCTCGATGTTTCCATATAGGTTTGATAAAACATTTGTATCTTCTTCATAACTATATGTAAAAAGGATAACTAAGGAATTTTAATTTTAACAAATAAGCTATCTAATGATTATTAGTCTGTGATGTATGTGATTGAAACAATGTCTTATTCAATACCAAAGAAAATGTATGTACAAGTATATATATATATATATATATATATACTTGTACATACATTTTCTTTGGTATTGAATAAGACATTGTTTCAATCACATACATCACAGACTAATAATCATTAGATAGCTTATTTGTTAAAATTAAAATTCCTTAGTTATCCTTTTTACATATAGTTATGAAGAAGATACAAATGAGTACTCTGCGTTGATACCACTGCTT
>NW_028141939.1:0-9104 GCF_030444845.1 Prenolepis imparis
AAGCAGTGGTATCAACGCAGAGTACTATACATTTATTCTGCTCTCATATTGGAGAAACTTTCATTCATTCCCTTAGGGATTGAAGGCGTTTTTATAAGGAGCGTCCCCGAACTTTTTACAACCTCCTACTCAACCTCCACTTGGCCATATGCGATCTCACAATTTTTTCTAAATTCACATTACATTTTCTTCCTCCTCTCCTCTCTCATAATTATTTTACATATATCCAGATTTGAAAAAATGTTTTTCTTGGCCTCGTACCAATCGTATTTCTTGGCAAGTTTATTTGCAAATATAGATTTTATTATTCATAAATATGATGTTTTTAATTTGTGGCAAGTGAGACGTGTCAATTGTTTGATCATTTGATTTCGATAAGATGAGTCATTTTTTAATTTTTCTTCCATGAGTTGAAGACTGTATTCATCTTTGAGCGGCAAATCTTCAAAAACATCAATTTCACTTATTTGTTCCACATCAAAAGTTGAGCTGAATGAAAATTTCTCCAACATGAGTTTTTTCATATGTATTTATTACTTCCATTTTTTGGTTGATATTGTCGATTTTTAATTTCAAATTCGTTAATTTTCTAATTACAATTTCTTGAAAATTTTCCCTTTCTGGTGTTTCTGTATGCATCTCCTGTCTTCTTGGTGTTTTTAGAAGTATTAAGCGTGCATCTAACGCTAATTTTGAAAAGCAAGAATGTTTTTCTAATCTTTCAAGTAAATCTCTGAGAGCAGTATGTAAAATTTGATACTTTGTAGCCCACAAAGCAAGCCTATTTTTCAAATCGTCGTTTGTATTTGCATTTTCAGATGCAATATAAGGTAGTGATTCGTGAGAATATTCTTCATTTAATTACAGATATTCATCATTTTCACATTTAATAAATACATTATTTTCTCCATAAATAGTGTTATTTTCAGTTGTAAATGTCACAACGATTATGTGAATTAATTGTGGAACTGGTCCGCGAATATTCTGGATTGTTATAATTATCTGATAATATACCCGTATTTAATAAACTGTCACATATCAATTTTGATTTTTCTGCAACTAGTTGATTAAAGTGCCTCTTCGATATATGTGAAATGTTTTTTCTGGGTCGCTTTCGACTCATTGTTGTATTTTTAATATGCTCTCTGGCCCAGTAAATACGTGGATGTAAAGACTGCTCGTACATTATTTTTTCTTGATTATACTCTGAATTCGTCGATAATTCGTAAAGAGAATTAACCCAAGAAGATTAGAGAACATGATGTAGAAAAATTATATAAAAACATTGAATTATAGTTTATTAATATTTACTATAAACTTATTTTGATTTATTATTATATATAATCTTAGTTTTTCTTTGAATGCGAAGATCGAATCTTTTATTAAATTTATTTTGAAACTTTATTTAAAATAATGTGTTAAGTATATAATTATTTGTTCATTATTATTATTTTTCTTCTCCGGCCACATATACTATATGTTCACTACGTGCAGTATATAATATTATGTATGTATATGTGTATTAAAAATATATGCGATATATATATATGTGTGATAAAAAACGATATGTGATAAAAACGATTAAATATACTTACAATATATGTGATATAAAAATGAGAGAAATTTTTTCTATTAAAAAGTAGATATTTTTCATATAAAAATAAATAAAAAGTGTGAAATTTTTGTCTAAAGCTTTGTTTATAAATTTCACTAAATAATTTCACATTTTTATTTATTTTTTACATGAAGAATCTACTTTTTATCTTACACCTATATATTTCAACTATCCTCTATATATCCCATATAGTACAGGTAGATGATTAGTATATACGCAGTATATCGCAAACATATATCCCATTAATATTCGAAATACGTCCACGATATTTTGAGAATGTACGGAGGACGTACTAATGTTTGTCCTAGAAGCCTACTCAGTATATACTGAGAATATTTCTTGGTATATCATAAGTATATTAACAAAATATTTTGATCACATTATCAAGAAATATTCTCAGTATATACTGAGTAGGCTTCTAGGGCAGACATTTGTACATTCTCCGTACATTCTCAAAATATCGTGGACGTATTTCGAATATTGATGGGATATACACAATTGCGATATACTGCGTATATACTCAGAATCTACCTGTGCTGTCTGGGTTAACACTGCAAGAAATTAAATTTAGTTGATTCAAATTTGCGTTCACGCAATCAACTATATTTTCTAATCCTAAAAAAGTTGCTTTCTGCACCACTATTGCGACGTTGTAAGTTTTTCGTTTCTTCGCTACTGGTTTGTTTCCGCATCTTCGACGTTATCGGAAGAAGTATTTCCTTGTTCATTTTCACGATACGCTAGTAGAACAGTTCTTGCTCTATACGCGGTGGTAAAATTTATAATTATCTTGTTGATAATATAATTGAACTCAAATTAATTTTATCACCGTTTAAGTATGCAGACACCCGTTCTATATTTTCTTGAAATTTCTGTCACGATTCCATATCGAAGCAAATCCCTGACGCTCCATGAGATGTTAATTTAACAATCGGTTGGAAATCCAGCTCGTCTCCGTTCGCAGCCATCAGTCCCACATGAAGTTTCTTTGTATAGGATGAATTCAATCCATACGTTGTGGATAACAGCATATGCTGATTTATTTTTTTCTCGTTGTTGCATCCTGGTTTGGAAACACAGTTGGAAGCCGATGGTTTCGCAAAATTCGAAATTTCCTCGTGATTACTCATGATGATTGTTTCTTCTCGAAAAAAATTATCGAATATACGCCGAGAGAGAAGTATTCGTTGAATAAGTATCGAGAACCGTAAACTTTCTTATTAACGAAACTGAGCGTTTGGATGTCGGCGAACGAATGAGATTATTCTTTCCGAATAACCACAGGAAAAGAGATAAAATAGAAAAGTGGAGGGGAAATGCGCGCGCACAATAATAAAAAAACAACCCTGATATGGAATTTTACAAACAATTTAGAAGAAATAAAAAAAAACAAAATATTTGTGGAGTATAAACTATTAAGAATGTACAACTGTATTTGACAAAAATGCAACGCGATTGTTTACAAGCTATAAATTCCAAGATAAATTTTATAACAAAAAAAAATGTTTATCTCAGCCTCAGTCTTTCTGAAACCTTATCGTAAAGTTTATCCAGTATAAAAAAGAAGAATTTCTGAAACATGGGGAAAAAATGTGAAAATCTGTGTATTTAGGAAATTTAAGAATGATAATAAGTAATGACAAAAAAACCTAGAAATTGCTTATCTCAGCCTCAGTCTTTCTGAAACCTTATCGTAAAGTTTATCCAATATAAAAAAAGGGCGATACATAAAATTATCTGTTCTTGCTATTTATGATTTTCCCCCGAAAGTCTTTCAGGGAATATTAAATTTTGTAAAATAATCTTGTCCAATAGGAGATTGAGAAATTTTTTCCAAATCTTCTTCCTAGAAAGAGGCGTTTTCATAAAACGGGTATAAATACGAGTTTAAGCGTTAGTAAAAATCAATTTCGAATTTACGCTAACGAATTACTTGTGTTTTCCAACGTGTGCGTGAGTGTAAAAAAATTTAATTATGGCGAATCTTAGAAATGTCATCGAGAGCTGTATTTTGCTTTCGCAGAGTTTGTGCGGAAAAAATATGGGAAAATTTTTGTCGGAGTTATCGAACATCGATGAAACGAATTACCATATTTTTGGAAAATTCGCGGGTGAGTGTCCTAGCGTAGTGCTCGCGGTTTTATTCCGTTTAGGGACATTTTGTCAGTATTCGTGAACTTTTGTACATTGCCGGGGAAGTGATAGAAGCGCGACGATATTTTGGTGATAGCGAAGAAGATGTGGGAGGACACATAGAATTTCTTCTCTTGCATCATCAACGTTTTCTTCCGAGGAGCGTTGAAAATGGTAAGTTTTTTATTTTTTTTTCTATTATACAAGTAATTATAGAGAAAATTTAATTATAAAAATTAATAATTTTCTAGGCATTGCGCAACGTAACACTCACCTCGGGCTAATCGCTGAAGTTGGACAATTTCGTGCGCCTCCGCGAATAATAGAGAATCGTCGAGTAGATTTACGGTTATCACTAGTTCGTGATAGAAGACGTCGAGCGGATACTTCGCCCGAGGCAGGACCCTCTCGTAAGTATTTAATATAAACTTAAACCTCGGTAGAAAGTAAAGTATCATATTCTTATTAAGAAATTTTAAAATATGGGATGTTTTAGGACGAGCGCGTATCGTTTCGAATCCGGAGATCGAACATCCGGTTATTGATTTAACCGGGAATGAACCGAATAGTGAGGAAAATGTCACGGAAGAACCACGTGAGCAAACTCCTCGTGAAGTAAGTCCCTTCGACGAAGTTACTATTTTTACTCAACAACAAGAAAATGAGCAAGATGCAATTTCTTCTTCTGAGAATGAAAGAGAAGAGGAAGAAGATGAAGAAGAAGAAGAAGAAGATGAGGAGGAAGAAGAAGAAGGAGAAGAAGGGGGCGAAGAAGAAGAAGAAGAGGAAGTTCAGGAGGGAAAGGAAGAAATAGGAGCGGAAGGTAATGACTTTACATAATTTAACTAATTATCTCTTTCTTGATTAAATTTTATTTTAATTAAATAAAATTTTATTAGAATTTTCATACTCCAATTATCGATCCACGTGTTTCGTACTCTCCGGTGTAACTATAAAGACTCATTGAAAAAAGAGAGGAAAAACAAAGGATAAGTGTGTCATTGCTAGAATTTTAACATCTCTTTATAAAACTCCAATACGAGAGAGTAAAACATTACTTTATTGAATTTTTATTTTAAATAAATCATTTTTAATCTTTTTCTCAGTGCAAATAGGTAGGGGACGGAGCGTGGAACAACGGCAAGAAGCCAACGAGGAATCTCTCAATCTCCCTGTCGCCAATCGTGAAAATTTGAGAGAGGAGGAAGAAGAAGAAGACGACGAGGCAACACAGGAAGCAGAAGAAGAAATAGCTCGTCGGGTAAATTATAATTTTAGATATATTGTATTATTAGCGGAAAACGCGCAACGTTTTAGAAATTTCGGAATAGAGGGAAGAGAGGCGACTTTTCATATACGACCGGTACCCGAGGGCGAGAACGTTTACGAGTGGTTAGAAAGCGCATTTCGCGAACTCCACACATACGCAATACAGTCGTGCGAAGTGGGCGATTACATAGGGCTTTCTTTTGACTCCGAGAATTTAATCCATGGTCCAGCCGGTATATCATTCCGACCTTCGTGCGATGTGACACATGAAAATATTTGGGGACTTGTAAGCTCGTTATCGCAGAGCTCCGGTGGGCTCGATATGACGCAAGATTTTAACATTCGCGATTTTAGAGTCACACCCCCTGCGGGACGCGAACGAAATGTTAACGCATCTACCCGTGAAGTTATTGCTAAGCGTTCTATTTTAACAATTTCTAACGCAGATAATCTATGTCTTCCTCGTGCACTTGTAGCTGCGCAAATTTTCAACGAGCGTGGAAATTTACGCATGGAACATTTGCACGAAAAATGGAACGCAGTGAGAAGACAAAACTCCGTGTTACAACGAGAATTAGCGTTGCAACTAATGAGCGATGCCGGTGTCGCGATTCCGGAGGAAGGCTGTGGAATTCCCGAAATCGAACGCTTTCAGCAATATTTCGCCGCGGATAATATCGCCATTGTAATATATAATAGCGATACTTTTGGTCGGGGTGGTAAACCGTTATACGACGGAGTCGAATTTCTAGCCAATCTTCATCGCGAAACGAACTCTCGCTTAAATATACTATATCATAATAATACATTATGATGTAATGTTAAATTTAAGAGCCGCCTCTGAGGGTAGAGATTACTGCGTTCCCTGTAACATAAGCTATCGCATCGATAGGGGTGGACATCGATGCTCTAATAAATGCCCTCGTTGTAATGCCGTTCCGTCGTGTGAGTTGACTAACGAGGAGCATATTAGATGCGAAATTTGTAGACGTGAATTTTTTAACCGTGCATGCTTGGAGCGTCACCGCACTCAAAAATCGTACGATGGAAAATCGCGACGGAGTATTTGCGAAATTGTACAATTTTGCAACGGCTGCGGTTGCTTAATCCACAAAAATAAACGTCACGAATGCGGCGCGAGTTACTGTAACGTGTGTCGTTCTCCCCAACCTTTAAATCACCTTTGTTACATGCTTCCTATCCCTCCTGATAACGATTCCGCCACTTCTAATACCGATCTTATCGATGATAATGGAGAGCTGCAACATTGCGGAAACGAGGGACCGAGTGAACGTACACGTGATAAAAGAAATCGCGTAGCATTTATATTTTACGATTTTGAGACGCGACAGGATCAAACGCTCCAAGGTACTGACAGTGTAAAAATTCATGTGCCTACACTTTGTGTTGCACAACAAATTTGTGTGTCGTGTGCCGATATAAACGAAACGTCGGTGAGATGTCGATGGTGTGGAGTTCACGAATATATATTTCGTCGTAACCCGGTGCAGGAATTCGTAGATCTCGCGACGCGCCCGTTGAAATATTTCAAGCGACTAATTTGCATCGCGCATAATGCCGAACCGTTTGACGCACAATTTATTTTGCAATATATCGTTGAAAATCGAACATCATTAGTACCTCAGGTAATTTTAAACGGTACAAAAATAGTTGTACTAACGGTAGGACATACGAAATTTATTGACAGTATTAATTACATGCCGATGCGCCTATCCGATTTACCTAAGGCCTTCGGTCTGACGGACACTTCGGGTAAAGGAGTTTTTCCACATTTATTTAAAACAATCGATAATCAATCGTATTTCGGACCACTACCCGAAATATATTATTATTCGCCCGATTCCATGAGAACAAGAGAACGTGAAAAATTTCTCGCGTGACATGCCGAGATGAGAACTATGTGTTCGATTTTCAAAGAGAAATATTACAATATTGTCGCAAAGATGTAGATATTCAATAGTTCCAGTGAAAGCCAATTGCAGAGTTGTGTAGTATCACTTCCACAATATCGAATCATCCTTTCGAACGAAATTCTCTTAACAATATATATACATATATATATATATATATATATATATGTATATATATATATAGGTATACAGGGTGTAACTAAACAAACGTATACGAAGCGCACCATCAGGTGCAGGACAACAAACTAAATCAAAAAGTCCTGAGCCATTTTTTTATCTGAGCTTTATTTTTTACGCTATAAATTGTTAAAGTTTGCCAATCAGCGCGTGGCTACAACGGAAGGCAGCGTAGGCGCCGCCTACTGGGTGGGGAGCGCGGGATCGGAGAGTAGCGAGACAAAGTGGGGCGAAGCGAATGTAGCATGTCTCTGCTCTTTTTTGTACGTTTTGCGTAGCTCTTAAAATTTGATTATTCTCGATACTCTCGGCAGTGTGGAATATTTAATTTTTCCATCTCGTTAGCTGTCTCCATATTTGTGTTTAGAAATACTTTTTCTTTGAAGAGAAAGGTCACATGAGTTGTAGTCCGGAGATCGAGCAGGCCACGGACTAGTACTGAATCCTTCCCATCCTTGAGGAAAATTTTTATCGAAGTAATGGCGGATGATACTTTTGAATAAGATTCATTGAAATTAATATTAAAAGTGGTTCCGATAATTGGACTTAAATATTAAATTTATTTTAAGCGCAAAGTATGTTTTTATTTTTAACATATTTAACAAAAAAAAAACTTTCTTGATGTATGAAAACATTATAATACATATGTATGTAGTAATGCCTACTTTTATTAAGATTTTTAGTCTTGATGTGTGAACATGATATAAAAATTAAGCCCTGAGAGTAAAATACAGTATTGAAACTGAGATAGCGATCTTCATAATTTCGATAGATTCTATTAAACTACGCAATAAAATAATAATTATAAACGTTTTTATAATAATAAAAAAAAATAATAATATAAATATAATAATAATAAAATAAGAGTAAAGATATATTATACATATTAAAAATAAATATTTTTATAATAAAAATAATTCTTAAGTGCAGAATGGGCAAGTGCGTCATCGTGCATGAATATCGTAGCTCATCTATTTAATGTTACCTCTTCTAAATTATTCTCTGCCGGAACTAACAAATCTGGCAGATCATTTTGTAAGAAATCGAGACTACTTTTGAGAGTTCAAGCGTGATAATATAAAAAGTTCGATCTAAGTCCTGTCAATAAGTTTATATCAATAGGAAAAATAATTCAATAGGAACAATACTAGTAATAAAAGTAAACAGTAATCTAACGATTACACATTATTTTTCTAGAAAGAAAATGTTTATTGCATTGATTAAATAAAAAAATAATTCAAATCGATAGACAGACGAAAGTTAATAAAAAAAGTTACATTAGAGAAATGATTAAAAAGGAAACAATAAAAATAGTTTCAATTTAATTAATTTAAATTACAATTAAATTTTAATTTTATTTCAGTTTAAAATACCTACTTACGATTTGATTTCTCGGCAATCCATACCAAATATTTACGGAATTCGATGTTGAAAAGATCTCTCTCGAGTAAGAAATAGATTTCCAGATGGCTGCAGTAATGATAATGATAAGAGAATGTGGATATTAAACATTCCTAAAATGTTTCTTGTAAATGTACATTTATCGACATACAAAATCCGACTTCTATAATTTGGTTTTTACTAGATTTAAATAATATTCAGCGAAAATCACGCGAGGCTGATAATATCGTGGAACTAAATGTTGTACTTTTGTATAATAATACGAATGCTGCTCATTTTCTTTAAGCATTCAGTAAACATTCATATACGATATACTAAACTGACGAGCAATAGATCTTGTATTTAATGTGGGATTATTGCGGAAGACAATTATAATAGCATCTTCCATCACAAGATTGTGTACCTCCATCTCTATTATTCGGTAAAACGCTACCAGTTTCTCGTAGTCGTCGAACAGCACCAACTATTATGTTCAAATTTGGATGATGTCAATTCGGATATAAATTAACATTTTCTACTAGAGAGAGAGAGAGAGAGAGAGAGAGAGAGAGAAGTACTCTGCGTTGATACCACTGCTT
>NW_028141940.1:0-8623 GCF_030444845.1 Prenolepis imparis
CAGTGGTAGCGGTAAAAAAGTATCGATTTCAAATATTTAAAGACGAGCCAAAAATTCATCGATTATACATTTTAATACACAATCATTTGGTACCAAACAGACACCAGCGTACAAATTATTTAACTTGATATACATAAAATAAGGTTGCGTCGCATAGGGTCAGCGGTAAAAAAGTATCGATTTCTAATATTTTAAGACGAGCCAAAAATTCATCGATTATACATTTTAATAGTACATTGATTACAGAATCATTTGGTACCAAACAGACACCAGCGTACAAATTTTTTAACTTGATATACATCAAATAAAGTTGCGTCGAATGGGGTCAGCGGTAAAAAAGTATCGATTTCTAATATTTTAAGACGAGCCAAAAATTCATCGATTATACATTTTAATAGTACATTGATTACAGAATCTTTTGATACCTTGCAGACACCAGCGTACAAATTTTTTAACTTGATATACATAAAATAAGGTTGCGTCGCATAGGGTCAGCGGTAAAAAAGTATCGATTTCTAATATTTTAAGACGAGCCAAAAATTCATCGATTATACATTTTAATAGTACATTGATTACAGAACCATTTGGTACCAAACAGACACCAGCGTACAAATTTTTTAACTTGATATACATAAAATAAGGTTGCGTCGCATGGGGTCAGCGGTAAAAAAGTATCGATTTCTAATATTTAAAGACGAGCCAAAAATTCATCCATTATACATTTTAATAGTACATTGATTACAGAATCTTTTGATACCATGCAGACACCAGCGTACAAATTTTTTAACTTGATATACATAAAATAAGGTTGCGTCGCATAGGGTCAGCGGTAAAAAAGTATCGATTTCTAATATTTTAAGACAAGCCAAAAATTCATCGATTATACATTTTAATAGTACATTGATTACAGAATCTTTTGATACCATGCAGACACCAGCGTACAAATTTTTTAACTTGATATACATAAAATAAAGTTGCGTCGAATGGGGTCAGCGGTAAAAAAGTATCGATTTCTAATATTTTAAGACGAGCCAAAAATTCATCGATTATACATTTTAATAGTACATTGATTACAGAACCATTTGGTACCAAACAGACACCTGCGTACAAATTTTTTAACTTGATATACATAAAATAAGGTTGCGTCGCATGAGGTCAGCGGTAAAAAAGTATCGATTTCTAATATTTAAAGACGAGCCAAAAATTCATCCATTATACATTTTAATAGTACATTGATTACAGAATCTTTTGGTACCAAGCAGACAACAGCATACAAATTTTTTAACTTGATATACATAAAATAAGGTTGCGTCGCATAGGGTCAGCGGTAAAAAAGTATGGATTTCTAATATTTTAAGACGAGCCAAAAATTCATCGATTATACATTTTAATAGTACATTGATTACAGAACCATTTGGTACCAAACAGACACCAGCGTACAAATTTTTTAACTTGATATACATAAATTAAGGATGCGTCGAATGGGGTCAGCGGTAAAAAAGTATCGATTTCAAATATTTAAAGACGAGCCAAAAATTCATCGATTATACATTTTAATAGTACATTGATTACACAATCATTTGGTACCAAACAGACACCAGCGTACAAATTATTTAACTTGATATACATAAAATAAGGTTGCGTCGCATAGGGTCAGCGGTAAAAAAGTATCGATTTCTAATATTTTAAGACGAGCCAAAAATTCATCGATTATACATTTTAATAGTACATTGATTACAGAATCATTTGGTACCAAACAGACACCAGCGTACAAATTTTTTAACTTGATATACATAAAATAAAGTTGCGTCGCATGGGGTCAGCGGTAAAAAAGTATCGATTTCAAATATTTAAAGACGAGCCAAAAATTCATCCATTATACATTTTAATAGTACATTGATTACAGAATCTTTTGGTACCAAGCAGACACCAGCGTACAAATTTTTTAACTTGATATACATAAAATAAGGTTGCGTCGCATAGGGTCAGCGGTAAAAAAGTATCGATTTCTAATATTTTAAGACGAGCCAAAAATTCATCGATTATACATTTTAATAGTACATTGATTACAGAATCTTTTGATACCATGCAGACATCAGCGTACAAATTTTTTAACTTGATATACAAAAAATAAAGTTGCGTCGAGTAGGGTCAGCGGTAAAAAAGTATCGATTTCTAATATTTTAAGACGAGCCAAAAATTCATCGATTATACATTTTAATAGTACATTGATTACAGAACCATTTGGTACCATGCAGACACCAGCGTACAAATTTTTTAACTTGATATACATAAATTAAGGATGCGTCGCATAGGGTCAGCGGTAAAAAAGTATCGATTTCTAATATTTTAAGACGAGCCAAAAATTCATCGATTATACATTTTAATAGTACATTGATTACACAATCATTTGGTACCAAACAGACACCAGCGTACAAATTATTTAACTTGATATACATAAAATAAAGTTGCGTCGAATGGGGTCAGCGGTAATCGATTTCTAATATTTTAAGACGAGCCAAAAATTCATCGATTATACATTTTAATAGTACATTGATTACAGAATCTT
This sequence comes from Prenolepis imparis, assembly GCF_030444845.1. NCBI lineage: Eukaryota > Metazoa > Arthropoda > Insecta > Hymenoptera > Formicidae > Prenolepis > Prenolepis imparis. The sequence goes on from NW_028141940.1 coordinate 2,570, forward strand.
TTGATACCATGCAGACACCAGCGTACAAATTTTTTAACTTGATATACATAAAATAAGGTTGCGTCGCATAGGGTCAGCGGTAAAAAAGTATGGATTTCTAATATTTTAAGACGAGCCAAAAATTCATCGATTATACATTTTAATAGTACATTGATTACAGAACCATTTGGTACCAAACAGACACCAGCGTACAAATTTTTTAACTTGATATACATAAAATAAGGTTGCGTCGCATGGGGTCAGCGGTAAAAAAGTATCGATTTCTAATATTTAAAGACGAGCCAAAAATTCATCCATTATACATTTTAATAGTACATTGATTACAGAACCATTTGGTACCAAACAGACACCAGCGTACAAATTTTTTAACTTGATATACATAAAATAAGGTTGCGTCGCATGGGGTCAGCGGTAAAAAAGTATCGATTTCTAATATTTAAAGACGAGCCAAAAATTCATCCATTATACATTTTAATAGTACATTGATTACAGAATCTTTTGATACCATGCAGACACCAGCGTACAAATTTTTTAACTTGATATACATAAAATAAGGTTGCGTCGCATAGGGTCAGCGGTAAAAAAATATCGATTTCTAATATTTTAAGACGAGCCAAAAATTCATCGATTATACATTTTAATAGTACATTGATTACAGAACCATTTGGTACCAAACAGACACCTGCGTACAAATTTTTTAACTTGATATACATAAAATAAGGTTGCGTCGCATGAGGTCAGCGGTAAAAAAGTATTGATTTCTAATATTTAAAGACGAGCCAAAAATTCATCCATTATACATTTTAATAGTACATTGATTACAGAATCTTTTGGTACCAAGCAGACAACAGCATACAAACTTTTTCATTTGCTATACATAAATTAAGGATGCGTCGCATAGGGTCAGCGGTAAAAAAGTATCGATTTCTAATATTTTAAGACAAGCCAAAAATTCATCGATTATACATTTTAATAGTACATTGATTACAGAATCTTTTGATACCATGCAGACACCAGCGTACAAATTTTTTAACTTGATATACATAAAATAAAGTTGCGTCGAATGGGGTCAGCGGTAAAAAAGTATCGATTTCAAATATTTAAAGACGAGCCAAAAATTCATCGATTATACATTTTAATAGTACATTGATTACACAATCATTTGGTACCATGCAGACACCAGCGTACAAATTTTTTAACTTGATATACATAAAATAAAGTTGCGTCGAATGGGGTCAGCGGTAAAAAAGTATCGATTTCAAATATTTAAAGACGAGCCAAAAATTCATCGATTATACATTTTAATAGTACATTGGTTACAGAATCATTTGGTACCAAACAGACACCAGCGTACAAATTTTTTAACTTGATATACATAAAATAAGGTTGCGTCGCATGGGGTCAGCGGTAAAAAAGTATCGATTTCTAATATTTAAAGACGAGCCAAAAATTCATCCATTATACATTTTAATAGTACATTGATTACAGAATCTTTTGGTACCAAGCAGACACCAGCGTACAAATTTTTTAACTTGATATACATAAAATAAGGTTGCGTCGCATAGGGTCAGCGGTAAAAAAGTATCGATTTCTAATATTTTAAGACGAGCCAAAAATTCATCGATTATACATTTTAATAGTACATTGATTACAGAATCTTTTGATACCATGCAGACATCAGCGTACAAATTTTTTAACTTGATATACAAAAAATAAAGTTGCGTCGAGTAGGGTCAGCGGTAAAAAAGTATCGATTTCTAATATTTTAAGACGAGCCAAAAATTCATCGATTATACATTTTAATAGTACATTGATTACAGAACCATTTGGTACCATGCAGACACCAGCGTACAAATTTTTTAACTTGATATACATAAATTAAGGATGCATCGCATAGGGTCAGCGGTAAAAAAGTATCGATTTCTAATATTTTAAGACGAGCCAAAAATTCATCGATTATACATTTTAATAGTACATTGATTACACAATCATTTGGTACCAAACAGACACCAGCGTACAAATTATTTAACTTGATATACATAAAATAAAGTTGCGTCGAATGGGGTCAGCGGTAATCGATTTCTAATATTTTAAGACGAGCCAAAAATTCATCGATTATACATTTTAATAGTACATTGATTACAGAATCTTTTGATACCATGCAGACACCAGCGTACAAATTTTTTAACTTGATATACATAAAATAAAGTTGCGTCGAATGGGGTCAGCGGTAAAAAAGTATCGATTTCAAATATTTAAAGACGAGCCAAAAATTCATCGATTATACATTTTAATAGTACATTGATTACACAATCATTTGGTACCATGCAGACACCAGCGTACAAATTTTTTAACTTGATATACATAAAATAAGGTTGCGTCGAATGGGGTCAGCGGTAATCGATTTCTAACATTTTAAGACGAGCCAAAAATTCATCGATTATACATTTTAATAGTACATTGATTACAGAATCTTTTGATACCATGCAGACACCAGCGTACAAATTTTTTAACTTGATATACATAAAATAAGGTTGCGTCGCATAGGGTCAGCGGTAAAAAAGTATGGATTTCTAATATTTTAAGACGAGCCAAAAATTCATCGATTATACATTTTAATAGATTGATTACAGAACCATTTGGTACCAAACAGACACCAGCGTACAAATTTTTTAACTTGATATACATAAAATAAGGTTGCGTCGCATGGGGTCAGCGGTAAAAAAGTATCGATTTCTAATATTTAAAGACGAGCCAAAAATTCATCGATTATACATTTTAATAGTACATTGATTACAGAATCTTTTGATACCATGCAGACTCCAGCGTACAAATTTTTTAACTTGATATACATAAATTAAGGATGCGTCGCATAGGGTCAGCGGTAAAAAAGTATCGATTTCTAATATTTTAAGACGAGCCAAAAATTCATCGATTATACATTTTAATAGTACATTGATTACACAATCATTTGGTACCAAACAGACACCAGCGTACAAATTATTTAACTTGATATACATAAAATAAAGTTGCGTCGAATGGGGTCAGCGGTAATCGATTTCTAATATTTTAAGACGAGCCAAAAATTCATCGATTATACATTTTAATAGTACATTGATTACAGAATCTTTTGATACCATGCAGACACCAGCGTACAAATTTTTTAACTTGATATACATAAAATAAGGTTGCGTCGCATAGGGTCAGCGGTAAAAAAGTATGGATTTCTAATATTTTAAGACGAGCCAAAAATTCATCGATTATACATTTTAATAGTACATTGATTACAGAACCATTTGGTACCAAACAGACACCAGCGTACAAATTTTTTAACTTGATATACATAAAATAAGGTTGCGTCGCATGGGGTCAGCGGTAAAAAAGTATCGATTTCTAATATTTAAAGACGAGCCAAAAATTCATCCATTATACATTTTAATAGTACATTGATTACAGAACCATTTGGTACCAAACAGACACCAGCGTACAAATTTTTTAACTTGATATACATAAAATAAGGTTGCGTCGCATGGGGTCAGCGGTAAAAAAGTATCGATTTCTAATATTTAAAGACGAGCCAAAAATTCATCCATTATACATTTTAATAGTACATTGATTACAGAATCTTTTGATACCATGCAGACACCAGCGTACAAATTTTTTAACTTGATATACATAAAATAAGGTTGCGTCGCATAGGGTCAGCGGTAAAAAAATATCGATTTCTAATATTTTAAGACGAGCCAAAAATTCATCGATTATACATTTTAATAGTACATTGATTACAGAACCATTTGGTACCAAACAGACACCTGCGTACAAATTTTTTAACTTGATATACATAAAATAAGGTTGCGTCGCATGAGGTCAGCGGTAAAAAAGTATTGATTTCTAATATTTAAAGACGAGCCAAAAATTCATCCATTATACATTTTAATAGTACATTGATTACAGAATCTTTTGGTACCAAGCAGACAACAGCATACAAACTTTTTCATTTGCTATACATAAATTAAGGATGCGTCGCATAGGGTCAGCGGTAAAAAAGTATCGATTTCTAATATTTTAAGACAAGCCAAAAATTCATCGATTATACATTTTAATAGTACATTGATTACAGAATCTTTTGATACCATGCAGACACCAGCGTACAAATTTTTTAACTTGATATACATAAAATAAAGTTGCGTCGAATGGGGTCAGCGGTAAAAAAGTATCGATTTCAAATATTTAAAGACGAGCCAAAAATTCATCGATTATACATTTTAATAGTACATTGATTACACAATCATTTGGTACCATGCAGACACCAGCGTACAAATTTTTTAACTTGATATACATAAAATAAAGTTGCGTCGAATGGGGTCAGCGGTAAAAAAGTATCGATTTCAAATATTTAAAGACGAGCCAAAAATTCATCGATTATACATTTTAATAGTACATTGGTTACAGAATCATTTGGTACCAAACAGACACCAGCGTACAAATTTTTTAACTTGATATACATAAAATAAGGTTGCGTCGCATGGGGTCAGCGGTAAAAAAGTATCGATTTCTAATATTTAAAGACGAGCCAAAAATTCATCCATTATACATTTTAATAGTACATTGATTACAGAATCTTTTGGTACCAAGCAGACACCAGCGTACAAATTTTTTAACTTGATATACATAAAATAAGGTTGCGTCGCATAGGGTCAGCGGTAAAAAAGTATCGATTTCTAATATTTTAAGACGAGCCAAAAATTCATCGATTATACATTTTAATAGTACATTGATTACAGAATCTTTTGATACCATGCAGACATCAGCGTACAAATTTTTTAACTTGATATACAAAAAATAAAGTTGCGTCGAGTAGGGTCAGCGGTAAAAAAGTATCGATTTCTAATATTTTAAGACGAGCCAAAAATTCATCGATTATACATTTTAATAGTACATTGATTACAGAACCATTTGGTACCATGCAGACACCAGCGTACAAATTTTTTAACTTGATATACATAAATTAAGGATGCATCGCATAGGGTCAGCGGTAAAAAAGTATCGATTTCTAATATTTTAAGACGAGCCAAAAATTCATCGATTATACATTTTAATAGTACATTGATTACACAATCATTTGGTACCAAACAGACACCAGCGTACAAATTATTTAACTTGATATACATAAAATAAAGTTGCGTCGAATGGGGTCAGCGGTAATCGATTTCTAATATTTTAAGACGAGCCAAAAATTCATCGATTATACATTTTAATAGTACATTGATTACAGAATCTTTTGATACCATGCAGACACCAGCGTACAAATTTTTTAACTTGATATACATAAAATAAAGTTGCGTCGAATGGGGTCAGCGGTAAAAAAGTATCGATTTCAAATATTTAAAGACGAGCCAAAAATTCATCGATTATACATTTTAATAGTACATTGATTACACAATCATTTGGTACCATGCAGACACCAGCGTACAAATTTTTTAACTTGATATACATAAAATAAGGTTGCGTCGAATGGGGTCAGCGGTAATCGATTTCTAACATTTTAAGACGAGCCAAAAATTCATCGATTATACATTTTAATAGTACATTGATTACAGAATCTTTTGATACCATGCAGACACCAGCGTACAAATTTTTTAACTTGATATACATAAAATAAGGTTGCGTCGCATAGGGTCAGCGGTAAAAAAGTATGGATTTCTAATATTTTAAGACGAGCCAAAAATTCATCGATTATACATTTTAATAGATTGATTACAGAACCATTTGGTACCAAACAGACACCAGCGTACAAATTTTTTAACTTGATATACATAAAATAAGGTTGCGTCGCATGGGGTCAGCGGTAAAAAAGTATCGATTTCTAATATTTAAAGACGAGCCAAAAATTCATCGATTATACATTTTAATAGTACATTGATTACAGAATCTTTTGATACCATGCAGACTCCAGCGTACAAATTTTTTAACTTGATATACATAAAATAAGGTTGCGTCGCATAGGGTCAGCGGTAAAAAAGTATCGAGTACTCTGCGTTGATACCACTGCTT
>NW_028141941.1:0-8552 GCF_030444845.1 Prenolepis imparis
AAGATATATTTTAATAGTACATTGATTACAGAATCTTTCGGTACCATGCACACAACAGCGTACAAACTTTTTCATTTGCTATACATAAATTAAGGATGCGTCGCATAGGGTCAGCGGTAAAAAAGTATCGATTTCTAATATTTTAAAACGAGCCAAAAATTCATCGATTATACATTTTAATAGTACATTGAGTACAGAATCATTTGGTACCAAACAGACACCAGCGTACAAATTTTTTAACTTGATATACTTAAAATAATGTTGCGTCGCATAGGGTCAGCGGTAAAAAAGTATCGAATTCTAATATTTTAAGACGAGCCAAAAATTCATCGATTATACATTTTAATAGTACATTGATTACAGAATCATTTGGTACCAAACAGACACCAGCGTACAAATTTTTTAACTTGATATACATAAAATAAAGTTGCGTCGCATAGGGTTAGCGGTAAAAAAGTATCGATTGCTAATATTTTAACACGAGCCAAAAATTCATCGATTATACATTTTAATAGTACATTGACTACAGAATCTTTTGGTACCAAGCAGACAACAGCGTACAAACTTTTTCATTTGCTATACATAAATTAAGGATGCGTCGCATAGGGTCAGCGGTAAAAAAGTATCGATTTCTAATATTTTAAGACGAGCCAAAAATTCATCGATTATACATTTTAATAGTACATTGAGTACAGAATCTTTTGGTACCATGCAGACACCAGCGTACAAATTTTTTAATACGATAAACATAAAATAAGGATGCTTCGCACAGGGTCCGCGCCAAAAAAGTAACGATTTCTAATATTTTAAGACGAGCCAAAAATTCATCGATTATACATTTTAATAGTACATTGATTACAGAATCTTTTGGTACCAAGCAGACAACAGCGTACAAACTTTTTCATTTGCTATACATAAATTAAGGATGCGTCGCATAGGGTCAGCGGTAAAAAAGTATCGATTTCTAATATTTTAAGACGAGCCAAAAATTCATCGATTATACATTTTAATAGTACATTGATTACAGAATCTTTTGGTACCAAGCAGACAACAGCGTACAAACTTTTTCATTTGCTATACATAAATTAAGGATGCGTCGCATAGGGTCAGCGGTAAAAAAGTATCGATTTCTAATATTTTAAGACGAGCCAAAAATTCATCGATTATACATTTTAATAGTACATTGATTACAGAATCATTTGGTACCAAACAGACACCAGCGTACAAATTTTTTAACTTGATATACATAAAATAAAATTGCGTCGCATAGGGTCAGCGATAAAATAGTATCGATTTCTAATATTTTAAGACGAGCCAAAAATTCATCGATTATACAATTTAATAGTACATTGAGTACAGAATCATTTGGTACCAAACAGACACCAGCGTACAAATTTTTTAACTTGATATACTTAAAATAAGGTTGCGTCGCATAGGGTCAGCGGTAAAAAGTATTGATTTCCAATATTTTAAGACGAGCCAAAAATTCATCGATTATACATTTTAATAGTACATTGATTACAGAATCTTTTGGTACCAAGCAGACAACAGCGTACAAACTTTTTCATTTGCTATACATAAATTAAGGTTGCGTCGCATAGGGTCAGCGGTAAAAAAGTATCGATTTCTAATATTTTAAGACGAGCCAAAAATTCATCGATTATACATTTTAATAGTACATTGAGTACAGAATCTTTTGGTACCATGCAGACACCAGCGTACAAATTTTTTAATACGATAAACATAAAATAAGGATGCTTCGCACAGGGTCCGCGCCAAAAAAGTAACGATTTCTAATATTTTAAGACGAGCCAAAAATTCATCGATTATACATTTTAATAGTACATTGAGTACAGAATCTTTTGGTACCATGCAGACACCAGCGTACAAATTTTTTAATACGATAAACATAAAATAAGGATGCTTCGCACAGGGTCCGCGCCAAAAAAGTAACGATTTCTAATATTTTAAGACGAGCCAAAAATTCATCGATTATACATTTTAATAGTACATTGAGTACAGAATCTTTTGGTACCATGCAGACAACAGCGTACAAACTTTTTCATTTGCTATACATAAATTAAGGTTGCGTCGCATAGGGTCAGCGGTAAAAAAGTATCGATTTCTAATATTTTAAGACGAGCCAAAAATTCATCGATTATACATTTTAATAGTACATTGATTACAGAATCATTTGGTACCAAACAGACACCAGCGTACAAATTTTTTAACTTGATATACATAAAATAAAGTTGCGTCGCATAGGGTTAGCGGTAAAAAAGTATCGATAATCGTAAAGTCGATGATAAAAGGCTTGCTAACAAAAACTTGTGAGTATTATTACATAAAGAATTTTGACATATCTGGAACACTTTGTAACAAGAGTGGATGCCATAATTCGTCGCCACGTTTCGTTAATTTTAAATTCCAAGTTCGAGAACAAGTTTCAGGGACTCTGCTGAAGCAGAGAATTAAAAGTTTGAGAATGTACTTGCGTTTTGAAAGCCTTACCATTAAGATTTAAAAGTTAAAAAAAATACATAATGGCACAAGAGAAACTCGTCGAGCTTTTTAAATTCGAGAAATTCAGAGATATCATAATTATTTAGAATTTAAAAATACATAGAGATCGGAAAAGGGCCTTCTCTATTCACTGTTCTTTCTTTCGCGAAGAAACATTGGTGACTCGTTGCAAATCATGACATAATCGATCGCTCGTGTCACAAGTAATATGCAGCGATTCGCAACTTCTTTTTCATGAAGATACAAACATTTTAATATATATTCCATCGTGCTTTTTTAAAGATATCTCGAGATATTCGAAAGTAGATTTCTCCTCCAGTGTCTTTGCAAAATTAGTGCAATTTAAATTTGTCGCATGTCCGACAGTGAGCATAAGTTGCATAAGTACGGTCGCTTCTCTCCACTTCTGGATCGAAGCCTTCAACCATACGGCTACTAAAATAATTATTAGCCAGCGTTATTTATAAACCTTGCAAATATCAAGGAGTGGTAACGTAGAGCTATACACATATCGTATCGACGAGTCTTTTTACGTCGCTTTAACCCTCGGATGCATATCTCTTTTTTTTTCACGTCATTACATAAGCCGAATCGATCTGATTTCATTAGCAGTAACAAACAAATGTCACATCCTCGATGCTTTTTTTCTCGACACGTATATAGTTTGGAGCAAGTGTAAATTTTTCCGAGAGAAAGAGAGAGAGAGAGAGAATTATATAATTTTAACAATTAATTTAAAACAAAATTGCGTAATCTTTTTAAAAACTTTTCTCATTAAATGACGTTCGTATAAAACGCAATGTTGTAATCCGAAAATATATATATTCTCGGATCGTTAATCATTTTTCGAGACAAATTATCCCCGCGATCCTGAAAGGGTTAATTAACCGTGACATCGTGAATACTGTCATAGAGCTAACGAGTTACGCGATTAATGGCGCAGTATAATGTTTACTTAGCGAATATACTTTGAATAATAATTTTCGCAGCGCGTGGTTGTTTTCAATTAAAAATTTATGAACTATGTATGGCGTGTTGCCAGTATTACTTCTTATGTAAACAAAATCCCTCGCAAGATACGATCTTTTCATCGCGCTGTCCGAAACAAAAGTTTTGAAAATACTCAAAAAATAGAGAGAAAGAGAATTATCCCCGCTGACGAGAGTCAGCTGATGCTGAATGGATTGACATGGCTCGTTCTGTTGCAGCTGAAGAACGCCGCGGCGAACGTGTTGCGGGAAACGTGGCTGATCTACAAGCACACCCGTTTGGTGAAGCGCGTCAATCCTGGACGCGTGCGAGCCCATCAGCGAAAATTCCTCTTAGCTATATATGCGTAAGTCGATATTCCGCACTCTCGGTCGCGATTACAGAAATAGCGTGTAGAGTAGACTACACGATGTAGGCTATATATACGTAATCGCATAACTCTATCTCGCAACTCTACCTCGACATTTCAGACTCAGAAAGGTGAAAATGGATCAGCGCAAATTGATGGACAACGCCAACACTATAACGGACATGGCCAAGGTAAGGATCATCAGCTAACGAGAGAAACCGTTCCTCCGCTTACAAAGCCTGATGGAATATTGCAACAGCGAGCGAATGGAATGGGAAATTCAAAGGGATTAGCTCTCGAAGGCTCTTTTAAACAGAACAGTTTTTTCGCAAGATTTTTTTCAAGTTATTTCCCTTTTTAACGCGAGCAGAGATTTAATTTCGTAGAATTAATAACACTCGTCTCATTTATTCACGTTAGTGAACTCGACATACACACGCATCCTCGCAAACAGATAAGAATATCAACATATAAAATGCCTAATCTCCGTTTCGACAGACGCAAAACACCGTCTACGAGATCGTCTCGGACATGAGTACGCGGCAGGATGCGGTGGAAGAGCGTTTAGTAGGTCTGGAGGACCGTCTGGTCGGCCTAGAGGAGAAGCTGACCTCGTTGCAGGGTCAGCTGGAGATGCTGCCGGAAGAGCTGACCCGGTGCCTGGCCCAGCACGCGGAACGGATGGAGCAGCGACGTAATTTCCTTCATCCGGATACCGCGGTAGCCATGGCGACTTCCGGCGGCGGTGGCGGCGGAGGAGGAACCATCTCGTCGGGCACAAGCCTGGTCGTTTCCGGTGGCGGCAGTGCATCCGTCGCCGCTCACCACCCTCTCGCCAGCCTCTCCAACTCTCCCCTCCTGCCGCACTCGCGCAGCGTGCCCAGCGCACCCAGTACCATGTCCCTGCATCCATGGCCGGTTAGCCCGGTCTTACCGCCCGTATCCAGCCGGACGCCGCACCTGGTGCCGGAGACCGGCAGGCATCACGGCCTCACTCACTCCGCCACGGTCACCACCACGACCTCGCAGTCGGCTACCAGACTCACCTCCCAGGCCGGCATGGGCGGGTTAGGCAACAGCCAAGGCTCGGACACGTCGGCGCACAGCTGAGTCTCGTCTCTGCAGCCGCAGCACTCGTACTAAAAGGCCCCGAGACGTCGGTTTCCGCGTAATCGCAGATCACGACCGTGCCGCGACACTAATCGGTCATCACCGACATATTATATATAGTACTGCCGGGATAGAAAATTGTACGCTACGGTCGTACGTAGGTCGCACAAACGAGTACGAAAAGATTCCCGTCTAGAACGGTGTCTCCTCATCTTTATTACGTTGACTGTCGTCCGACCTATAAATAAGACAGTTCGTGTCTAATTGTCGTATCGCGATGATGTTTGCTTGAATTCGTCGGTGTTTCCGCTGAAAAACAACTCTTTGAGTTCACCATTTGTTTTCGCGCAGAAATATAATCGTCGGATGTCACAAAGTGAATCACAAAGAGACACTGTTCTAAGCGAGAGCGGTTTACTATAGATTGATTAAACACACGGCCGTCTGTTTTTCGTGCGAAACTCGTCTAAGGATTGGGCCTTCTTGCGTCCCGCGCGCACCTTCGGGTCTCTCCTCGAGGAGTTATACTTTCAATGAAATGCAATCAAACGATAAGCGATTGCATACGGGATTTCGAATGAAGAAACTGTGGACGTAACGACTGTCTGAACGCCATATGTGTTACACATATATTTTATCTCTTTTGCCTTCAACAAATTCCTGAAATATTTAAGTGCGAAAGGAATCGACTTTCTCTGCATCCATTTAATCGCCTACTTTCGTCAATCTGCTCGATCCCTTCCAACCCTCACAATTCTTAGCTAGTCAATTTTGACACAAGTACGCAATTAAAAGGGATCGGATTTTTTTTTTTTTTTTTTTTACAAGACGAATACAGTCGAGCGTGATCGAGAGAATTAAAAATTAACAAATTACACTCTACAGAATAAAGAACACTCTACAAAATCGATCGATCGATTTCCGAAGGACGTGGAGGAGATGAACTCTCAAGGTACGCGCGGCTTCTTCCACTGGCTGCGCGCTGCTCCCCTGCCCAACTTGCGTGCCTGAATAACTGTTTTCTTAATAATTAAATGTACATTCTCGACATACACACACATACACACGCATACAGAAAACTCTCCACCTTGTATCTCTGTATACCTTGTGAAGAGAGCGTACAGGCATGACGTGTGTGTACAGGAAGCGTGTGCGGACAAGGACTAGCCCGCAGGTAAACCAAGCTGGCTCTTAAAGCCTTTCGCGCGCGGTTAAGGTAAACTGTCCCTTTTCCCTCTCCGAGGCGAAAGCGCCCTACAAAAGGGCTATTATATTATATTCAAACCTCATACAACGCCCTCAAAGTCCTAGGATCTGGTGCTGATCTCGAAAGATGACCGAGGTAAAGTATAAAATGGTCTACATATAATGAACCATTCGTATGTGCATTATCTGAACGAGAGCGGCTATAAAAGTGCGCAACTTACAATTTCTAATACGTTCGGGCATAACTTGGAACTGACATTCTTTCTCGTTGAACTCTCGCCTTCCGCTCGTTTAAGTAAATTTTATTAGAAGTTACGGCTGTTTGCCACACACTTTGAGATATAAAAGACTCGGGATCACATTTTACGCTAGATTTATGCGATTGTACTCTGATACTTTTTAATTCGTGGAGAATCGCTCTCCCAACTGTATTATATTTCGCGCGTATACACATTTCTCCTCTCTATTATTTTTCCGCCACACCTAACCGTATGTCTTTCCCGGCCTATATACACTTGCGAGATATTAAATTAACAACTTTGCGAAACAGTTCTTTTTTTTTCCTATTTGACGGCGCGCGTGAAAAGCGCGCTTTAAGGGCCGGCGCGAACCCGGGTGTTCAGGAAATAACGAGTAGAGAGAGAATGCAAAGTGATCTTATCCGCTTTAACGTCCGTAGGTTACGTAGGATATTATATTGTTAGGTGTAATACTCTTGTACTCTCTATGGCGCACGGGTACAAAAAAGCAAGCGGCTACGTTTCTATTGAAAGGAAGAGGGAGGGGTGGGAAGGGGGTGAGGATTTTTTTTATAATGGAACCGCGACCGCGCGAGGGTAGGCGCGGGGCGACACGAGAGGGGTAGGCTTAATTAAACGAATCGACCAGACAATGGGAAAGTAATTATTTGCCAACGACTTTCCGTTCGAGAGGCGTCAGGCGCTTTTTCGTTCATGTGCCTGTAATTATCGTCATTTAAATACCCCTACATTAATTTACGATCGATTCGTATAGGAAAAGTAATTTATTGTTCAAAGAATAAAACACACGCTATATATATAGCGGTTGTAATTATCGCTTTTTATCTATTAATTTCTTGCAAATTTTTTGCAGTTTTTCTCTTACCAAAAACGCAATTAGTATGATTCAACAGCTAAGGCCCGATCGCACCAACATTATTTTAGTTTTAAGTGAGACTTAAATATGTATCTATCTTTATCTTTTTTTCTAAATAAATAAAGACAAACATATATTTAAGTCTCGCTTAAAACCAAAATGACGTTGGTGCAATCGGGCCTTAGAGTCTTGGATTACTCGACGAAGAAGGGACGATGAACGAAGAAAAGCCTGATGCGCCAAAGATACAGAGTGTCCCGGGAAGAGCCGAATTTACGATTGTCCAATCGATCGTGAGATGACGGTTCAGGTTCTTCGGATCTTGGAAGAATCTGGATTTACCGAGGGACGCGGTTCGGCTTTTCTTCCGGAACACGGTATGACGTTTTTGCTGTAATTCGCAGCTATAACGCAACGGCGCTTTATTCTTTCCGACGCGATATTAGTCCCGAAGATATTCACAAAACACACGTACACAGATCTCGAAGCGATGCGGGTTTGCTAAGGCAATCTGTAATCGCACAGATCGAGATTCTATTTGAGGCTCTACGAGGCGAGTTCAAGCGATTCTCATCCCTTCGATAATAAATTAGAGATGAAACGTGTTTGTGTGCTTCTGTTTCTTTAGTTAGATCAAGAAGAATTGAAATAAACTTATTATTTGAAATTGAATTTATTTATCGAAATTAAATCTTTGAGGACACACAGAGGTGTTTGACAATTTTTAGAAAATTATTTATGAGAGAGAATTGATTTCCCAATTGGATAATTTTATTTCTATACTTTGTGTTTAGGTCTTATATATACATATATTTTACTTATTAACATCAGATTTAGTTGACGTTTATTAAACGCTGCGAACTAATTTCATGAAAGGGATAAGGTTCGGTCGAGCCGCCTTTATCCTCGACCGTTCACAAGGAAAAGCTCACGCGGAAAAAGCTCAGTAACGCGGATAAAGCTGGGACCTGGTTTGTCTTGTCCGTCATCGTTTCATTTCGAAAGCGTAGTTTCGCGGCTAATCGCAATGCGAAACGGGACCAAAACAGACACAAATTTTCACAACGTTCTCATACTATCCCTCTCCCTCTCTCTCTCTCTTGTCTTTTTTTTTATCTTTCCTCTTGCTCTCCTTCTTTTCCCAGTTGGGCAGATTTTTCATCTAGATAAGAGAGTCGACTAAGGACTAAAAGAGATAAGTGAAACTGTTCGATGATTGGAATACTTTGCTATCTTTTAGTAAATTGGAAATTCACTC
>NW_028141942.1:0-8247 GCF_030444845.1 Prenolepis imparis
AAAGCAGTGGTATCAACGCAGAGTACTGAGGTGCTGTCGACCGCGAAATTGGTCACCTACGCGAAAATATAGCGCACGAAAACGCACAATGCGTAGAAGTTGACGTACATAGGACACCCGCCGAACATAGGATACCCATCGAAAACAACGCGAAAGAGGAAAACCCTTTGATGCGCGACGTATTACAAGGCCTACGAGACTTACGAATTGAAATGCGGACAGAAATAAACAAAATACGCGATTCGAGGTCACGCGGGGAGACATCAGACGACAGTCGTCGCAGCTCCCGCGAACGCACGCGAAATGGGGATACAAATAGACATCGCGATAATCGACGAAATCTCCGTGAACACACCCGTAATCAAGATGCGGAAGAGAGATATGACAGTCGGCAAGATTTACGCGAACTCACTCCCGAGCGAGACGTGGACAGACACAGAAATAATCAAAGGGATCACCGCAACCACCCTCGCGATCGAGACGCAGGAGATCGACGGAATTTACGCGGACATACACGCGAACAAGGAGCAGATAGGCGCTGCAATAGGCAGAGAAGATCCCGCGAACGCGATGGTGATCGAGATTCGGCCGAAGAACACGAGCCTCGTATGGCTTACGGACGAACCGAACGTGACATACGAAACCGGCGGAATCCCGCACAACGCTACATGTCATTAAAAGAAGCGCGAATAATGATACCGGAATTTGACGGTACAACGCGAACTCGATTACAAGAATTTTTAAATTCCTGTACTTACGCGATTAAAAATATTCATCCAGATGACGAGGAAGCGTTAATTCAGGGAATCTTATTTACGAAATTACGGGGAAAAGCCATGCAAGACTTCGAGACGCGAGATATCCAAACGTTCGAAGAATTAAGGAACCAACTCGAAAATTCTTACCAAAGTAAGCGGAGTACAGCGCATTTGCAAATCGAGTTCAATTCACTCAAACAAAAATTTAACGAATCAGCGCAAAGTTTCGGACAGCGCGTCGATAAATTCGCTAGGAAACTATATGGTTCGATGATTGAGGGAGAAAACCGTTCGAGCACGTATAAGCGTGCTATATTAGAGACCATACAAAGCCAAGCGTTACTGAATTTCCAATTCGGGTTACGCGACGAATTGAAAATACTTGTGCGGTCACAACGATATGCAACTCTCCAAGAAGCGATAACAGGCGCAACCGCGGAAGAAAAGCTTATGGGGCCTAACACGTCGCGAACAACAAATGCCTCGCAAAATAAAAACGGGCAACAACCGCGACAAAGTCAACGAACCAGCACGCAATGCTACAAATGCGGCAAATCAGGTCATTATGGGCGCAATTGTCATAGCAGCAAATACGCCCTACCGAAACCCGAGAAATCTTCCCGCGTAACCGCCATTGAAAAATTCTGTGACCATTGCAAAAAACGCGGACACAACCGTGAAGAATGCTGGTCTTTAAACGGGCGACCGAAAAGAAATACCGCGGAGAAAGCAAAGAAAACAAACGCGAAGATAGCCCAGATAGAGTCGGAGAAGGACGACCGAAAGAAAAGTAGGCCGCGACAAAATACATCCGACACCGAGAGCAGTAGCAACGAGGAAGACACGGGAGAGGAGACTCCGGCGCGCGCGATCGAATTTAGAGTATCGCACGTACGACGAACACAACAAGAGAGCGCGGGGTTAGATCTAATTACACTGCCGATGCGCGAAGCCCGAAATGGCACAGTTAAAATGCTGTTCGACTCAGGGGCCACAATATCATTAATGAAAGTTAAACATTTAAAAGACGATACACTAGTACATAGAGAAAAAATTACATAACAGGACATAAAGCACAGACAATAGGAAAAATACATGCAACAATCAACTTAAACAAGAGGAAAATAAAACATACAATTTATGTCATCAAAGATGACTTCCCCATGGAATATGAAGGAATTCTCGGGATGGATTTTTTGCGGAAACAGGGAGCCACCTGCGATTTTAAGAAACGGGAACTCACCATAGGAAACGCCGTGTTAAACCTACAACCGTACGATAAGATCCGGTTACAACCGCGCAGCGAAACGATAGTACGGGCCGCTACAAATCTAAATAGCATAGGAATCGTAAGAGCCGAGGAAATCACACCTAGAGTCTATATAGGGCGATGCTTAGTCGAACCGAAAAATTTTGAATGTCCGATTAGCGTCATTAATACCATCGACGAGATCGTCGAAATCAGAACACCATTAGTAACAATAGACGACATAAACATAACATCAACGCACGAAATAAATGATATAGGAACAGAAACTCCGAAGTATTCGTCCGAAAGAAACAAAAAAATATGACAATTACTAAGGACAGAGCACCTCAACTCAGAAGAACGAAAGGCAATACATGGGATATGCGAAGAATATAGCGATTTATTTTTTTTGAGCGGAGAGTCACTGAGCTGCACCGCGAGTGAAACACGAAATAGCCACGCGCGCTGACACATCATCGGTCAATGTACGACCGTATCGTCTGCCAGAGAAACACAAGGCGGAAGTAAACAAACAAGTGCAAGAAATGTTAGAGACCGGTATTATTCGGACAAGCGTTAGTCAATGGAACGCGCCATTACTAGTAGTACCGAAAAAAGCAGATACATCCGGAAAACCGAAATTAAGGGTAGTCGTAGACTTCAGGCGGTTAAATAATTTAACAATAGGCGACTCATTCCCGCTGCCAAATATCACAGATATATTAGATCAGCTGGGAAACGCCAAATATTTTACCACCTTGGATCTGGCATCAGGATACCACCAGATACAGATGGCGGAACAGGATAAAAGCAAGACAGCCTTCTCAACCCCCTACGAACATTACGAATTTAACCGAATGCCGTTTGGACTGAAGAATGCGCCAGCAACTTTCCAACGCCTGATGAATTCAGTACTTACTGGAATACAAGGGCTCAGATGTCTAGTCTACTTAGATGACATCGTTATCTACGGATCTAGCCTGGAGAATCATAACCGAAAACTCGTAGAAGTCCTGCAGAGACTACGAAGACACAACCTGAAGCTACAACCGGATAAATGTGAATTTCTGCGCAAGGAGGTAATATATCTGGGACACATTATCTCCGAAAATGGAATATTACCGGATCCATCAAAATTAACAGCGATAAAAGACTTTCCGACACCGAGAAAAGCAAAAGACATCCAGTCATTCATTGGACTAGCCGGATATTATCGTAAGTTTATACAAGATTTTTCAAGAACCGCGAAACCTCTAACAAAATTAAGAAAGAAAAGTGAAACATTCGCGTGGAATAACGAACAACAAATAGCATTCGATATATTAAAAGAAAAACTAATGACAGCACCAGTATTACAATATCCAGATTTCAATAAAGAATTTAATGTGACCACAGATGCTTCCGACTATGCAATCGGAGCTGTGCTGTCACAGGGACCGATAGGCAACGACCGACCCATCGCTTACGCAAGCAGAGTATTATCTCGCGCGGAGCAAAATTACAACACAACAGAAAAAGAATTACTAGCGATCGTATGGGCCGTGAAACATTTTAGACCATATGTCTATGGAACAAAATTTAAAATTATTACGGATCACAAACCCCTGATATGGCTTTTCAACGTAAACGATCCCGGATCAAGATTAATCCGCTGGAGGTTGAAACTAGAAGAATATGATTATGAAATCATACACAAGGCCGGACGAGCGAACGCAAACGCCGACGCGCTAAGTCGAAACGTAACCAGAGACGCCAACCAAAAGGAACAGAAAGAAGAGATCCACAAGTTAGAAAGGAAAGAAGAAAAAGACGATTCCGATAACGAAAAAGTATACACAGAAAAAGAAAAACGACAAATACTTTACGAATATCACAACGCGCCCATTGGAGGACATCAAGGAATCGAAAGAACAATTAAACGAATTCGCCTAAACCACAATTGGCCGGGTTTAACAAAAGATGTTGAACAATATATCGCAAAATGCGAATCATGCCAAAAAAAATAAATTATCACGAAAAAATAAAGTACCGCTAATAATTACGGATACGCCTAATCAACCGTTTGAAAAATGCGCGTTAGATATTGTAGGACCATTAACAGTAACTACAAATGGAAATAAATATTTGCTGACCTTTCAAGACAGTTTAACAAAATTCAGTAAAGCGATCCCGATACCGAATCAAGAAGCCGGAACAATCGCAAAAGAATTTGTAACCAAAATAATTTGCGAACACGGAATTCCGGATAGAATTTTAACAGACCAAGGGACGAATTTTCTCAGCGAGATATTTAAAAATACATGTAAACTATTAAAAATCGAAAAATTACAAACGACCGCGTATCACCCAGAAACAAACGGAGCGCTCGAACGATCACACAGGACGCTAGCCGAATACCTTCGTCATTATATTAACGCCGATCAGACTGACTGGGACGAATGGACGCCTTACGCAATGTTTGCATACAACACAACCCCACACACGGCAACGGGATACACACGTTTTGAGCTAATCTATGGACATAGAGCCGAACAACCGACGGCATTGACAAAACCACCGAGAACAACATACAATTACGACGACTACGCCCAAGAACTCAGGGAAAGATTGAGGGCCACCCAGAAGATCGCGAAGGACCGCATAAAGGAAGAAAAAATTAAAGCGAAAAAATATTACGATAAAGATACGAAAGAGACAAAATTCAAAGTCGGCGAAAAAGTGCTAATGCATGATGAAACGCTACGACGCGGACGGTCAAAGAAACTTGACGCGCTATGGACGGGACCGTACACGGTAATCGAAAAGAACTCCGACGTCAACTATACCATAAAAAAGGGAAGACGGACGATACGCATACATGCAAATAAATTAAAACCGTATATAGAAAATTAAGAAAGTAAACTTAAACATACCCATCCGCTGGTTCGTCCTGGACAACCGCTAGCTCCTCCTTGCAGCTGGCATGAGCGGAAGAAAGCAACACCCGCAGCAGGACCATGGACCAAGCATCCTCTGGCACAACCGGAGACAATCCTTCATAGGGGAGCAACGACGACGGCACACCCCCGTGATAAGGGAAGGATCGACCCTCCTCAACAGCCTGTAAGGCGCACCGAAGAGGAACATCGGCCACCCTCTCCCTGGGCACAGGCACAACTTCCTGAACCACACGTTCACCAATGGTAACGTCAAAGGATATACGTAACGAATACGGTGTATCGGAACATCGATACACCGCTTCGCAGGCCCGTAACATAGGGTCACTCGGCAACTCAGGCCCCACCACAGGCTTGCGATAACATAACTCACAAAGGGGAGTACACTGCCCCTCACAGAGAGATACGCCACACTCACAACAGGAATAAAATGAGCACATGATGCGATGAATAGTCAAGAAAAGACTAAGAAAAAATTTTCGCAGTAATATCCCATGAGGCGAAAAGAAATTGAAAACGCCCCACTTAAAACCAGTAATAGGATCCCATATAAAGATAGAATAAGAAGAATTATATCATTACAGGATGCTCATATTCAGTGCCAACGCAGCGTTAATAAGACAGCCAGAACAAGAGCAGGACTATGAAATCGAAAAATTCATCAACAACCCAGGAGTGTATTTTGAAAAATAGGTCAGTTACATCACTCCACAAAAAAATGGAAGTTAGTAATAAAATTGGACTTAACAACAATAAACCGCAGACAGGAACAAGTAAAGAATTATTTACAACAAACAAAAACATTATGCGACACAATGGAATTTCAAAACGAATATCATAAAGAAACTTGCATCAATTTAAATAATATTATAAAAAGAGAATTGACGTACTTACAAAATATTATGACGCAAATAAATTCCATATATAAAACGCCAATTAACAGACGCAGAGGACTGATAGACGGAATAGGTACAATAGCAAAAACATTATTCGGAACAATGGACGCGAACGACGAAAAACATTAACGAACAGCTATACATACTTCAAACACAACAGCAAATCACTCAACACGCAGTACGAAATAAGAGTATTAAATGACACAGTATCATCTCGATAAATTAGAAGATATAATTGACCGAAACGAAAAATTATTACAAAAACGCGTAACCGAATATATAAATCACGAGGAAATCATAGAACATTTTATAACCATTATAGCAATTATGACAGACCTAATACGAGACATAGAAAATATAATAGAATATCTCACGTACATACGTAAAGGGATGTTACATCCAAAATTAATGCCAATCGATAGTATCATTATTTATTTAAAAGAAGCATCAACTCAGCTATCGCAAGGAGAATATTTTCCGTTTAGAATTGAAGAAACAGGGAAGATTGGTTAGAAATAGAGGAAAATATAGTAATAACCGCATACTGCGATAAAACAAATGTATATACTATTTTAAGCTTTCCTATAATTACGCAACCTACATATGATATAATAAAAACGATTGAATTCCCCACACCTTCATATAAAAATGTATTTAGTCATATAGAAATTAATAATAAGATAATCGCGATAGATAAGGAAAAATTAACGTATTTAGCCGTAATAGAAAACGACTTACAAAAATGTAATAAAATAAACTCACATTATATATGCGAACAAAGTACGCCAGTATATCGAATAAACTCGAATGCGCCATGCGAAGTACAAATATATACACAACAATCGAAATATCAGCACTTTTGTAATATAAGACATTACGCTTCGACCCATATGATATGGATCACATTACAGCAACCCCAGACTTGGTTATACTCTACCGCCACGGAACGAACAATCCGAAAAAAGAGAAATAATAAAAAATACGGGTAAAATTACTCTAAGAGGGGAATGCAAACTAACAACGACAGACATGACGATACAGACAAAGAAGCAAACTATGGAATAAAAATAGAAACCTATTTACCCGAAATTAATATAACGTTAACACAGGACAATAACATGACAATATACGAACATGACAAATTAGAAAGTACACAATACCATGCAGAATTAGTAAAACTCAAGGCCAAATTAGAAAATATAGACAACGATCTACAAAACAATGAACAAAACTTTTATACACAAAAACAATTTATTTACCCTATGGCGTCTAGTGGAATAATCATAGTGTTAATAACAGCATTTTTAATATGGATTATTGTTAAAAGTAAGAACAAACAAGAAAATAAAATCGGGAAGCGACCATCTGTCGTCTTCGATGACGAGTGAAGAGTACCAAGATCCATATTGAAAAGAAGCCAAAGCACGCGTTTCTAGAATTAAGAAACGATTATAATTATATTGTACACGGGAAAATATATTGTATATTATATTATTAAGCGAAAAACTACGTAACTCCGTTTTTCTTTTCCAACGGGGGAGGGGTGTTATAGCCCTCAATAGCTATAACTACTTAAGTTACATCCGCTTGTCAACGCGCTGGCTACGAAAAAACCGCATACGCAGCGAATCACGCGCGAAATATTAAAATTGCAAAAATGCAAGCGAAGCGAAGGAGACTTCGAATTTCCTTCGCTTGCACCCGGGACTTTGACCAAGAGGGCCTGTTACCAGGCACCCCCTCCGATCAAAAGACTCCAAAATCCGGCTATAAAACCGAACAATAGACGCGCTCGAGCAGTCGCAAATTAAGAACCGAATTAAGTGTAACGCCGTCGCTAAGATTATAATATACGCGACCCGCCTAACGTTCTAAACTATACGAACGTCACGGAACGACCGTAATCCTAAACCATTCAAGGATACGACGCGAGCGCGAGTACTCTAACTGAGATAAGAGTTAAATAAAAGTGTAAACAGTTGAATAAAATCAAGTATATTTCTACGAAGATCTACAAGTTTATTTATATCCCGGACCGGACAACCCTGACATCCAGAGATCCCAATCTCAATTTCGACGCGACCCCTGTGCCTTACCCGAGGCACACAACAATAAAAAAAAATTTTTTTTCTCTAAAACGTAAAATAAAATTTAAGCTCTTTTTTTTTATTATTGTAAGGATTTGAAAAAAATAACGATACGTTATTTTGAGTAACATATATCTTTATTCAGTGTTTCGCATTCGAAAATGTTTCACATTTGCAAATGCAATAGCCAAAAAATAAACAATGCGGACATACAATTCTCTCTTCGTAACTCGATCCGTGTAATATCATACAACGTATTTCGCAACAATGTGTAACAGATGATACATCAGTTGTCAGTACTCTGCGTTGATACCACTGCTT
>NW_028141943.1:0-7771 GCF_030444845.1 Prenolepis imparis
CATTTGGTACCATGAAGACACCAGCGTACAAATTTTTTAACTTGATATACATAAAATAAAGTTGCGTCGAATGGGGTCAGCGGTAAAAAAGTATCGATTTCAAATATTTAAAAACGAGCCAAAATTTCATCGATTATACATTTTAATAGTACATTGATTACAGAATCATTTGGTACCAAACAGACACCAGCGTACAAATTTTTTAACTTGATATACATAAAATAAGGTTGCGTCGCATGGGGTCAGCGGTAAAAAAGTATCGATTTCTAATATTTAAAGACGAGCCAAAAATTCATCCATTATACATTTTAATAGTACATTGATTACAGAATCTTTTGGTACCAAGCAGACAACAGCGTACAAACTTTTTCATTTGCTATACAATAATTAAGGATGCGTCGAATGGGGTCAGCGGTAAAAAAGTATCGATTTCAAATATTTAAAGACGAGCCAAAAATTCATCGATTATACATTTTAATAGTACATTGATTACACAATCATTTGGTACCAAACAGACACCAGCGTACAAATTATTTAACTTGATATACATAAAATAAGGTTGCGTCGCATAGGGTCAGCGGTAAAAAAGTATCGATTTCTAATATTTTAAGACGAGCCAAAAATTCATCGATTATACATTTTAATAGTACATTGATTACAGAATCATTTGGTACCAAACAGGCACCAGCGTACAAATTTTTTAACTTGATATACATAAAATAAGGTTGCGTCGCATAGGGTCAGCGGTAAAAAAGTATCGATTTCTAATATTTTAAGACGAGCCAAAAATTCATCGATTATACATTTTAATAATACATTGATTATAGAATCTTTTGATACCAAGCAGACAACAGCGTACAAACTTTTTCATTTGCTATACATAAATTAAGGATGCGTCGCATAGGATCAGCGGCATAAATGTATCAATTTCTAATATTTTAAGACGAGCCAAAAATTCATCGATTATACATTTTAATAATACATTGATTATAAAATCTTTTGGTACCAAGCAGACACCAGCGTACAAATTTTTTAACTTGATATACATAAAATAAGGTTGCGTCGCATAGGGTCAGCGGTAAAAAAGTATCGATTTCTAATATTTAAAGACGAGCCAAAAATTCATCGATTATACATTTTAATAGTACATTGATTACAGAATCTTTTGGTACCATGCAGACACCAGCGTACAAATTTTTTAACTTGATATACATAAAATAAGGTTGCGTCGCATAGGGTCAGCGGTAAAAAAGTATGGATTTCTAATATTTAAAGACGAGCCAAAAATTCATCCATTATATATTTTAATAATACATTAATTACACAATCATTTGGTACCATGCAGACACCAGCGTACAAATTTTTTAACTTGATATACATAAAATAAAGTTGCGTCGAATGGGGTCAGCGGTAAAAAAGTATCGATTTCAAATATTTAAAGACGAGCCAAAAATTCATCGATTATACATTTTAATAATACATTGATTACAGAATCTTTTGATACCATGCAGACACCAGCGTACAAATTTTTTAACTTGATATACATAAAATAAAGTTGCGTCGAATGGGGTCAGCGGTAAAAAAGTATCGATTTCAAATATTTAAAGACGAGCCAAAAATTCATCGATTATACATTTTAATAGTACATTGATTACACAATCATTTGGTACCATGAAGACACCAGCGTACAAATTTTTTAACTTGATATACATAAAATAAAGTTGCGTCGAATGGAGTCAGCGGTAAAAAAGTATCGATTTCAAATATTTAAAGACGAGCCAAAAATTCATCGATTATACATTTTAATAGTACATTGATTACAGAATCATTTGGTACCAAACAGACACCAGCGTACAAATTTTTTAACTTGCTATACATAAAATATGGTTGCGTCGCATAGGGTCAGCGGTAAAAAAGTATAGATTTCTAATATTTTAAGACGAGCCAAAAATTCATCAATTATACATTTTAATAGTACATTGATTACAGAACCATTTGGTACCATGCAGACACCAGCGTACAAATTTTTTAACTTGATATACATAAAATAAAGTTGCGTCGAATGGGATCAGCGGTAAAAAAGTATCGATTTCTAATATTTTAAGACGAGCCAAAAATTCATCGATTATACATTTTAATAGTACATTGATTACAGAATCATTTGGTACCAAACAGACACCAGCGTACAAATTTTTTAACTTGCTATACATAAAATAAGGTTGCGTCGCATAGGGTCAGCGGTAAAAAAGTATGGATTTCTAATATTTTAAGACGAGCCAAAAATTCATCGATTATACATTTTAATAGTACATTGATTACAGAACCATTTGGTACCAAACAGACACCAGCGTACAAATTTTTTAACTTGATATACATAAAATAAAGTTGCGTCGAATGGGGTCAGCGGTAAAAAAGTATCGATTTCTAATATTTTAAGACGAGCCAAAAATTCATCGATTATACATTTTAATAGTACATTGATTACAGAATCATTTGGTACCAAACAGACACCAGCGTACAAATTTTTTAACTTGATATACATAAAATAAGGTTGCGTCGCATAGGGTCAGCGGTAAAAAAGTATGGAATTCTAATATTTTAAGACGAGCCAAAAATTCATCCATTATACATTTTAATAGTACATTGATTACAGAATCTTTTGGTACCAAGCAGACAACAGCGTACAAACTTTTTCATTTGCTATACATAAATTAAGGATGCGTCGAATGGGGTCAGCGGTAAAAAAGTATCGATTTCAAATATTTAAAGACGAGCCAAAAATTCATCGATTATACATTTTAATAGTACATTGATTACACAATCATTTGGTACCAAACAGACACCAGCGTACAAATTATTTAACTTGATATACATAAAATAAGGTTGCGTCGCATAGGGTCAGCGGTAAAAAAGTATCGATTTCTAATATTTTAAGACGAGCCAAAAATTCATCGATTATACATTTTAATAGTACATTGATTACAGAATCATTTGGTACCAAACAGCGTACAAATTTTTTAACTTGATATACATAAAATAAGGTTGCGTCGCATAGGGTCAGCGGTAAAAAAGTATCGATTTCTAATATTTTAAGACGAGCCAAAAATTCATCGATTATACATTTTAATAATACATTGATTATAGAATCTTTTGATACCAAGCAGACAACAGCGTACAAACTTTTTCATTTGCTATACATAAATTAAGGATGCGTCGCATAGGGTCAGCGGCATAAATGTATCAATTTCTAATATTTTAAGACGAGCCAAAAATTCATCGATTATACATTTTAATAATACATTGATTATAGAATCTTTTGATACCAAGCAGACACCAGCGTACAAATTTTTTAACTTGATATACATAAAATAAGGTTGCGTCGCATAGGGTCAGCGGTAAAAAAGTATCGATTTCTAATATTTAAAGACGAGCCAAAAATTCATCGATTATACATTTTAATAGTACATTGATTACAGAATCTTTTGGTACCATGCAGACACCAGCGTACAAATTTTTTAATACGATAAACATAAAATAAGGATGCGTCGCATAGGGTCAGCGGTAAAAAAAGTATCGATTTCTAATATTTTAAGACGAGCCAAAAATTCATCGATTATACATTTTAATAGTACATTGATCACAGAACCATTTGGTACCAAACAGACACCAGCGTACAAATTTTTTAACTTGATATACATAAATTAAGGATGCGTCGAATGGGGTCAGCGGTAAAAAAGTATCGATTTCAAATATTTAAAGACGAGCCAAAAATTCATCGATTATACATTTTAATAGTACATTGATTACAGAATCATTTGGTACCAAACAGCGTACAAATTTTTTAACTTGATATACATAAAATAAGGTTGCGTCGCATAGGGTCAGCGGTAAAAAAGTATCGATTTCTAATATTTTAAGACGAGCCAAAAATTCATCGATTATACATTTTAATAATACATTGATTATAGAATCTTTTGATACCAAGCAGACAACAGCGTACAAACTTTTTCATTTGCTATACATAAATTAAGGATGCGTCGCATAGGGTCAGCGGCATAAATGTATCAATTTCTAATATTTTAAGACGAGCCAAAAATTCATCGATTATACATTTTAATAATACATTGATTATAGAATCTTTTGATACCAAGCAGACACCAGCGTACAAATTTTTTAACTTGATATACATAAAATAAGGTTGCGTCGCATAGGGTCAGCGGTAAAAAAGTATCGATTTCTAATATTTAAAGACGAGCCAAAAATTCATCGATTATACATTTTAATAGTACATTGATCACAGAACCATTTGGTACCAAACAGACACCAGCGTACAAATTTTTTAACTTGATATACATAAAATAAGGTTGCGTCGCATAGAATCAGCGGTAAAAAAGTATGGATTTCTAATATTTAAAGACGAGCCAAAAATTCATCCATTATACATTTTAATAATACATTGATTACAGAATCTTTTGATACCATGCAGACACCAGCGTACAAATTTTTTAACTTGATATACATAAAATAAAGTTGCGTCGAATGGGGTCAGCGGTAAAAAAGTATCGATTTCAAATATTTAAAGACGAGCCAAAAATTCATCGATTATACATTTTAATAGTACATTGATTACACAATCATTTGGTACCATGAAGACACCAGCGTACAAATTTTTTAACTTGATATACATAAAATAAAGTTGCGTCGAATGGGGTCAGCGGTAAAAAAGTATCGATTTCAAATATTTAAAGACGAGCCAAAATTTCATCGATTATACATTTTAATAGTACATTGATTACAGAATCATTTGGTACCAAACAGACACCAGCGTACAAATTTTTTAACTTGATATACATAAAATAAGGTTGCGTCGCATGGGGTCAGCGGTAAAAAAGTATCGATTTCTAATATTTAAAGACGAGCCAAAAATTCATCCATTATACATTTTAATAGTACATTGATTACAGAATCTTTTGGTACCAAGCAGACAACAGCGTACAAACTTTTTCATTTGCTATACAATAATTAAGGATGCGTCGAATGGGGTCAGCGGTAAAAAAGTATCGATTTCAAATATTTAAAGACGAGCCAAAAATTCATCGATTATACATTTTAATAGTACATTGATTACACAATCATTTGGTACCAAACAGACACCAGCGTACAAATTATTTAACTTGATATACATAAAATAAGGTTGCGTCGCATAGGGTCAGCGGTAAAAAAGTATCGATTTCTAATATTTTAAGACGAGCCAAAAATTCATCGATTATACATTTTAATAGTACATTGATTACAGAATCATTTGGTACCAAACAGGCACCAGCGTACAAATTTTTTAACTTGATATACATAAAATAAGGTTGCGTCGCATAGGGTCAGCGGTAAAAAAGTATCGATTTCTAATATTTTAAGACGAGCCAAAAATTCATCGATTATACATTTTAATAATACATTGATTATAGAATCTTTTGATACCAAGCAGACAACAGCGTACAAACTTTTTCATTTGCTATACATAAATTAAGGATGCGTCGCATAGGATCAGCGGCATAAATGTATCAATTTCTAATATTTTAAGACGAGCCAAAAATTCATCGATTATACATTTTAATAATACATTGATTATAAAATCTTTTGGTACCAAGCAGACACCAGCGTACAAATTTTTTAACTTGATATACATAAAATAAGGTTGCGTCGCATAGGGTCAGCGGTAAAAAAGTATCGATTTCTAATATTTAAAGACGAGCCAAAAATTCATCGATTATACATTTTAATAGTACATTGATTACAGAATCTTTTGGTACCATGCAGACACCAGCGTACAAATTTTTTAACTTGATATACATAAAATAAGGTTGCGTCGCATAGGGTCAGCGGTAAAAAAGTATGGATTTCTAATATTTAAAGACGAGCCAAAAATTCATCCATTATATATTTTAATAATACATTAATTACACAATCATTTGGTACCATGCAGACACCAGCGTACAAATTTTTTAACTTGATATACATAAAATAAAGTTGCGTCGAATGGGGTCAGCGGTAAAAAAGTATCGATTTCAAATATTTAAAGACGAGCCAAAAATTCATCGATTATACATTTTAATAATACATTGATTACAGAATCTTTTGATACCATGCAGACACCAGCGTACAAATTTTTTAACTTGATATACATAAAATAAAGTTGCGTCGAATGGGGTCAGCGGTAAAAAAGTATCGATTTCAAATATTTAAAGACGAGCCAAAAATTCATCGATTATACATTTTAATAGTACATTGATTACAGAATCATTTGGTACCAAACAGACACCAGCGTACAAATTTTTTAACTTGCTATACATAAAATATGGTTGCGTCGCATAGGGTCAGCGGTAAAAAAGTATAGATTTCTAATATTTTAAGACGAGCCAAAAATTCATCAATTATACATTTTAATAGTACATTGATTACAGAACCATTTGGTACCATGCAGACACCAGCGTACAAATTTTTTAACTTGATATACATAAAATAAAGTTGCGTCGAATGGGATCAGCGGTAAAAAAGTATCGATTTCTAATATTTTAAGACGAGCCAAAAATTCATCGATTATACATTTTAATAGTACATTGATTACAGAATCATTTGGTACCAAACAGACACCAGCGTACAAATTTTTTAACTTGCTATACATAAAATAAGGTTGCGTCGCATAGGGTCAGCGGTAAAAAAGTATGGATTTCTAATATTTTAAGACGAGCCAAAAATTCATCGATTATACATTTTAATAGTACATTGATTACAGAACCATTTGGTACCACACAGACACCAGCGTACAAATTTTTTAACTTGATATACATAAAATAAAGTTGCGTCGAATGGGGTCAGCGGTAAAAAAGTATCGATTTCTAATATTTTAAGACGAGCCAAAAATTCATCGATTATACATTTTAATAGTACATTGATTACAGAATCATTTGGTACCAAACAGACACCAGCGTACAAATTTTTTAACTTGATATACATAAAATAAGGTTGCGTCGCATAGGGTCAGCGGTAAAAAAGTATGGAATTCTAATATTTAAAGACGAGCCAAAAATTCATCGATTATACATTTTAATAGTACATTGATTACAGAATCTTTTGGTACCAAGCAGACAACAGCGTACAAACTTTTTCATTTGCTATACATAAATTAAGGATGCGTCGAATGGGGTCAGCGGTAAAAAAGTATCGATTTCAAATATTTAAAGACGAGCCAAAAATTCATCGATTATACATTTTAATAGTACATTGATTACACAATCATTTGGTACCAAACAGACACCAGCGTACAAATTATTTAACTTGATATACATAAAATAAGGTTGCGTCGCATAGGGTCAGCGGTAAAAAAGTATCGATTTCTAATATTTTAAGACGAGCCAAAAATTCATCGATTATACATTTTAATAGTACATTGATTACAGAATCATTTGGTACCAAACAGCGTACAAATTTTTTAACTTGATATACATAAAATAAGGTTGCGTCGCATAGGGTCAGCGGTAAAAAAGTATCGATTTCTAATATTTTAAGACGAGCCAAAAATTCATCGATTATACATTTTAATAATACATTGATTATAGAATCTTTTGATACCAAGCAGACAACAGCGTACAAACTTTTTCATTTGCTATACATAAATTAAGGATGCGTCGCATAGGGTCAGCGGCATAAATGTATCAATTTCTAATATTTTAAGACGAGCCAAAAATTCATCGATTATACATTTTAATAATACATT
>NW_028141944.1:0-7493 GCF_030444845.1 Prenolepis imparis
ACCACTGGGACCACTACCCGTACAGGAAGAATCAACACCCCTAGCCCCCCCCTCACAAGAAGAAGACTCCCCACCAACACAAAAAGTGAAAAGTGAAGCGCATGTAAATTATAAAGAATTGCGCAACCTCCTCAACGAAGAGGTATAGACTCGTTCACCACTAAGAAATAAGAAAGTGTTAACCTTAACATTAAGCATAAATAAAATTATACCCACTATGATATAGAACTGAAAAAGTTAGACATGGTCCAACTTTTTCTTCTAAGGGGGGAGGTGTCACGTCCGGCTACTTAAATTTTTTCACTCTTATGCAAAATAATTCTAAGTTCTTATAACACCGTTCGAAATGCGCGCCAATGCCGGCCATGACATCTAACTCCGCCTAGTGCCTGAGCGCGGCGCTCCGCAGCACCTGGGAACTTCCCTACCACGGCAACTCCCTACTCTAGAGAGTTCCCCCACTCTCGGCCGCCGCAACCGAGCTGCCGAAAACCGAAGGACCTCAGAGCGAGCCCAGAGGAGCTCAGTTCTAATCGCGCCGTCAAGCAGAGCAGTCACCTTTAAGACTCTCTCCGAATTCTAAAATTCAAATTCTAACTCTAAGATTCTAATTCTAATTCTAAGACTCTAACTCTAAGATTCTAACTCTAAAATTTAACTTAGATACTTTGTATTACTCGTAGTGTTATACTAGAATAAAAGTGTTATATATATATATATTCTAAATTCATTCTAAATTAGTTCCAACCTCGTGTATCTCCAAGCCTATATTATTTCTACAACGCATCTCGAATTCTCTCGCCTGCACACGTCGAATAATCCATTCCTAACAAATTATTATTCTATAACATAGAAATATTTTCTGAACCTCGTAGTGATTATTCAGAGAGGACGAACCGCTCATAATCTCTCGCCGAAAGCAACAACAAACAGTGAGGACCACCGCACGTTAATTATTGCAGAAGCGAAACAACGTTCAGAACGTTTAAATTTTACAATGCCTAAAACACGCGTCAAATAATCCATTCCTAACAAATTACTATTCTATAACATAGAAATATTTCCTGAACCTCGTAGTGATTATTCAGAGAGGACGAACCGCTCATAATCTCTCGCCGAAAGCAACAACGAACAGTGAGGACCGCCGCACGTTAGTTATTGCAGAAGCGAAACGACGTTCAGAATGTTTAAATTTTATAATGCCTAAAACACGCCGTGCAGGAAGAAAGAATCAACTACGGCGTATAACAGCACGACTACATCGCACTGAATCAACACGTGGTCTCTCTAATTTCACTGGAATCGACTATCACAACGACGCGGAATACGATAGATTGTTCGGCGACTCCGTGCCTTTTAGCATTAATAATAATAATAATAATCACGCGGACGTTAAATTACGGGAGTGGCCTACGCAATTGCACGCGATCGAAATCAAGAATTCCAAGGTGCCATTGAACGACATCCCGGACAACGATCCACGCCGTACAAGGTATCTGCAGAAAGGTCTGGCATCCTGTACACCCTCTACAACGCGGGTACCCCGGATCATCGCCATCCAGTCGTTGTCCATTCCTTGGAAATTAAATAAGGTAGGTGCTCAAGATATTTCTTTACAACACGAGCCTCCCTTCTGCCCAGGAACCCGCGAAATACAAGAATCTATTTCGGAAACTACGTCTACGCATTTTTGAATCACTTAACAATAATAACTAATAAATTCTCTTGCAATTTTAGAAATATTAGCTTACCACGTGGTTTCCAGAATATTCTCTGCGCGTCTTAAATTTTCTCATCTCCCAAAAAGTGAAATCGTGCGAAACCTTTTTTTTTTATCAAGGGTCAGTTTATGGCCCTCATAAAACTGCAGTAGGTATCCTACAGTCAACCCTTTGGAAAATTCTAAATCTTTCCAGAATATCTAGAAACTTCGTGAACGTGTTAGAACATTCAAATCGACCTCATGGCAACTATTTATTTTAACTAACATTAGTTTAAACAATTAACTCCTATGTGTCCAATAATAACGTCACACTTGGACATCCCCACCACTTTGCTCCTCCCCGAGGATGATTCCGAGGAAGAAATTATTGAAGAAACCCTAAATAACCTCCCGTATTGCCAACGGATAATCGGTTTTATTAATAAGGAAACAAGTGCCGCTCTCTGTACGGATTGCCGTATGCGTTTACCTATTGGCGTGCAATCTGAGTGGTTAACTTGCGCTAAGCATCTCCTCGTTATCGGCGACGTACCGACCGGAGTCGTTTGCTCAGTCTGCAATTTTTACCGACTGTCGACAACACGTGACATCGACCACCCTTGTTATCATTGCCAACGAGCTTACCTTCTGTACCGCCGTGGTGAAGAACCCTACCGTATCGACTCGGATGGTAATACAGTAATCACTATTTTCCACTCCGTCAACGATTCACTCGAACGATTCCGCGGATACATGGACTGATTCGTCGGTAATCGAACCTATACGAAACGCTCCCTTTCTCCCAAAACGCAACCGTGACCATAAAGGAAATACCTGTCGTCGTGGGTATCCCCGGAGTAATTCCGAAATACGACGTAGTCCGCCCCGCAGTTCGAGTTCGTAGGTCGCGATTTAAATTTCGTAAAATTTACGCCGCAACTGCACCCCCGGACGTAACATCGGCAGCTCGGTTGCGGCGGCCGAGAGTGGGGGAACTCTCTAGGGTAGGGAGTTGCCGTGGTAGGGAAGTTCCCAGGTGCTGCGGAGCGCCGCGCTCAGGCACTAGGCGGAGTTAGATGTCATGGCCGGCATTGGCGCGCATTTCGAACGGTGTTATAAGAACTTAGAATTATTTTGCATAAGAGTGAAAAAATTTAAGTAGCCGGACGTGACAGCACCTCGTGCGCTATCGGGAAAGAAAC
Source organism: Prenolepis imparis (assembly GCF_030444845.1). Taxonomy (NCBI): domain Eukaryota; kingdom Metazoa; phylum Arthropoda; class Insecta; order Hymenoptera; family Formicidae; genus Prenolepis; species Prenolepis imparis. The sequence goes on from NW_028141944.1 coordinate 2,905, forward strand.
GCGTCTCTTCTCTTTAGCACACGTCCCATTAGCGCACCTCGTGCGCTATCGGGAAAGAAACGTGCGTGCACTATCGGGAAATAAACATGTCATTTCTCTTTAGCACACGTCCCTGTAGCGCACCTCGTGCGTTATCGGGAAATGAACGTTTTTCTTCTCGTTAGCACACGTCCCATTAGCGCACCTCGTTCGCTATCGGGAAAGAAACGCATCTTTTCTCTTTAGCACACGTCCCTTTAACGCACCTCGTGCGCTATTGGGATATTGCTTCCAACATTTCGTGCGCTATCGGGACTATGTTTCATTTTCTTGTGTGCTATCGGGCAAATGTGCATATTACTTGGTGCGCTATCGTGATAGTGTGCAATTTATTTGGTGTGCTATCGGGATGTGTGCTAAAGGGATGTGGGCTATCGGGAATTATTTTAATTTTGACGTGTGCTATCGGACTGTGCGCTATCGCACCGTGCGCTAACGGATCCCGCTCGTTTCAAACATTACAATCGACCGTGGCAGCAAACGCACATCGACGGTCCAGCGCCGATGATAAAGGATTGCAGCGAATGTCAACGATAATTGTAAAGGGTAGTGGTCTGTTTAATCGTGCTATAAACGCGCTTCCTATCGAATTACATATTCCCGGTTATCAGTTTTGCGGTCCGGGGACTCATTTGGAAAAGCGGTTGGTTAGAGGTGATCGAGGTATTAATCCATTGAATGCCGCGTGTCGCGAGCACAACATTGCGTATTCTCGAAGCAACGTCCTCAGAGAACGACACGTTGCTGATAATATACTCGCTGCGAAAGCGCGAAAACGTATTACTGCGAAAGATTCGACTGTTGGTGAAAGAGCAGCCGCTACGACTGTTTGGGCAGCTATGAAAGCAAAGACAAAATTCGGTATGGGGATGAAGGTGCAAAAATCTTTGAAAAAGAAGAAGAAACGAATACTGCCTGTGGCGAAGCGTGGTGGTATCTTGCCAATTTTACCATTGTTGGAAGTTCTCGGTTCGTTGGCCGGTGGAGCAGCGGGAGTCGCAAAGGCTGTGAATGATAGCAAGGCTGTGCAACGTCAGCTTGAAGAAATGCAACGTCATAATCGCGCTATGGAAGGTCGTGGAGATTATCTCGCTCCATACAAGCGTGGACAGGGATTCTCATCTAAGAAAAAAAAACGTCAAAAAAAAACTCTAAAAATGCCTGTGCGTGTAACAACTAATGTGCAATTAGAACAACTGGCAAGACGTATGCGTATACCATTCTTTAGAGGTGTTTTCATGCGCAATAATTTACCGATAAACGGTGTGCGACAAAATGAGAGCGGTATCGTCAATTTGGACGACGTTGATGGTCCCGGTACTCATTAGGTAGCATATGTAAAGAGGGGACCGTGATTTCTCACACAAACGTGTATATAGAATGATCATAATAGAGGAAATACAAATATTTGAGATTCTCAAGCTAATTTTACAATAATGTGAGAAATTGATACATCGATCTTCCCATCAAAATCTTTTATTAAAATGCAAATATTTCAAATCTCTTAACACTTGAATTAATAAATAATAATGACTATATAATATTTGTATTTCCTTTCGGATTACCCTCTATTATTTGCACATTAATGCTACGCGAGGAGAGATAAGTCAGTCGCTTAATGCAGATCAAAGCATTTGCAAAAAATTTCGTTAATTTCAAAAGACACTCATTTTTAAGAACGAACTTTGAATAAAAGTCGTCGTCATCATCGAGTCGGGGTATTATTCTGAGGTATCTACATTATGAAATTGAATCGATATTCTGATCGGCGTACCTTGAACTCACACATCGAGTGAGCCAATTGTTTCCTAATAGGGAGTTAGGAATATCGCGTTGCTTTTTGTCTCGACGAATAGTTAAAATGGATATTCGAATGAACTTCCAACACTTCGTTATAAATGACAATAAAAATCTAGAACATGTTTAGTATAAAATCATGATTATCATGTTAATTTATTCGACTGCAATAATTTTAACGAAATCGCGCAAATATTTTTGTTAGTATTTTATTATTTAATTTTATTATTTAATTTTTTATTTGTGCAGTTTGTTTTGAGATTGAGAGAGTCATATGAATCTATTGATATTTTCCAAGACCAGTTTAAATAAAAAATTTTTAAACCTTATCAATTAAAAAAGGATGGATGAAAAACTATTATTGTATCGTTTAATTTAAAGATCTGACTATTTTAGCGTTTTACATTAGCCTGCTTTTTCCGTATTCAAATAAAGTTTACATTTTTGCATCATATCTGAATGTTCGAAATTCTTTATACTATCATAATAGGATATTCTAAAATAGAGTATGGCGAACTTGAGAAATCTAGTCACGTTGCGGCTATGTTTATTCTCTCCACTTTTAAGCGAACTTTGCATTCTTATTACATCACCGCTTCAGAATATATGAGATATTTCCTAATAATTTGTCACATTGTCGCAATCTTTCATCAATCTATTTGACGACGATATCCATCTAGCGCTAACCGGTTGTCAGAACTCTTATAAACGACGTATTGTATTTTGTTTTTACACAACGTATTACAATGTTTTATCATGAAGTCTGTGAAGTGTTACTTCGAGGAAGAAAACTTTTTTAAAGTATTATAGTCGGTCTTGAAAGAGCGACAGCTTCTCTGGAAGGGCCTCTCGCTCAGTAAATTTTATTTCGTAACAGCGAATCTTAACTTTTTAGCGAGTGTGTAAATTGTGTCGAACATATTTCTCCTCCTTCCTCTCTAATAACTTATCAAATTACTTTCCCATCAACGTCAGGATAAGAAAAGATCAAAGTGACCGAGTCAACGAAGAGATTACGAGAACTGATCTATTAAAAGATCAGTACATCCGAAGATGTGCGCGAAAAGTCTACTTGCAAAATTGTTTTAAAGACCTTACTTATCTGTTTTAAAACTTTTATCTCCCGCGTTTTATAGTGAATAAAAAATGAACATAATCAATTTCCAGTTGGCTGCCATCAAATTATTATAACAGTTATTTCTCATATCCTGTAGCAAATTATGTTGTGAAAATACTTTTACGTGGTTTAAAATTGATATTGTCTTACCGTTAGTCAAAGCACTTTGCACTTTGTGCAAATAAAACAAAAACATATTGTGAATTTATAATTTAAATTACTTTTTCTCTCTTTTAACATTATAATAAATATATGTTATTATAATATAAATATACGTGTGTATAGGTACATATATTAATTGTGATAATATTTTATAATGTACGAATGTCATAATCAAAAAAACATATAATCATAAATAATTGTGACAGTTATGACGTCGATAATATAATGTTTTGACGGGTTTCATTTATAGAGAATGTGAAATGCTTTAATATTCGAAATAAAGTATTTGGCGATTATAAGAGTTTGCTAATGACAAAGTTAACTTTGAAATCAAGGTCGGCAGATTAGTACGTGCACGTGTCACGAAAAATATCGGTGTCCTCGAGATTACGAATGTATTAAAGTGACATTCGGGGTGTTCTTGGATCCCAGAACTTCTATATTACGTATTGCATAAGAAATGAGTTAGGACATTATTTAATTCAGATTATTACCGATAAAACATGTCTGGCTTTTATCCAAAAATAGAATTAACTATAATACAATAATGATTATGGCTCTTAGGATGTCTCTCTAAGTTTATTATTTTTATCGTTTCAAATATGCGAAAAATACAATTCTAATAAGATATACAAATGTAGTAGTTGAAAGCGTTAAGAAAAGGTCAATGCTTTAATTTAATTTAATCTCGATAAATGTCTCAAATTTATTATTTTCCGTCATACATATTAAAAGAGATAATTTTTTACTGCAATATTTCTTTCTCTCTAATTTTTTTATCTTCCATAGTATTGAATCGCGAATAATTTTTCTTTTTAATTATCTACCTTTCTAAAAAGAGTTAACAACTTAAAGACCGCAACGCCCACGCAGTTAACATTATCCTGTCTCGTTTTAACGATTTACAGGAGAGATATGACTTAAAAAATTTACTTTCAGATCACGGCTTACATATTACGTCACATCGCGAGAAAGTTTCGCCGGAAAGTCGATATTATCGCGTGATGCGGTGGTTGCACGCGACATTACTGGCATTAATCTATAATCGAGTAATCGACGTGACTCGATTTACATAACAATACAATCATAATTGCCGGAAGATCGTCACGATAACGGGGAATTTACGTTATTGTCAGCGTCGCGCATTTAGTTGTTTTATGTGACAATTTTCACCTTTCATCGAACCATTTACCATTCTTTATGCTGCACACGATATTTGTGATCGCTCCTTTGCACATGTACTTTACAGACGTGACAGGCATGCAAATTTATGCCACGCATTTTCAAGCAGACAAAAAAGTTATGCGTATCTATTCTGAATATAGATGACAAATCGAAATATTTTAGGAATATTATCTATGAGTGACAAAAGATTTATTTGTTTGTTATTTTTTTTTTAGATTTTAGTGTACATTTCTGTAAGTGTTATCTGACTAAAACATTCAATTTTACACCGTCACTGTAACATTCACAT